>NW_015390684.1:10833-18690 GCF_001527695.2 Protobothrops mucrosquamatus | reverse complement strand
AGGAGGAGGAGGAGGAGGAGGAGGAAGAGGAAGAGGAAGAAGAAGAAGAAGAAGAAGAAGAAGAAGAAGAAGAAGAAGAAGTAGAAGAAGAAGAAGAAGAAGAAGAAGAAGAAGAAGAAGAAGAAGAAGAAGAAGAAGAAGAAGAAGAAGAAGAAGAAGAAGAAGAAGAAGAAGAAGAAGAAGTAGTAGTCACACAGTTGTTTTCATGCTTACGGCAGGTCTAGAACTCACAGCCTCCTGGTTCCTAGGCCAGCATCTTAACCATTACACCACACTGTCTCATTATATTTCTGTGTCCGAAGCACTGAAGTGCTTCTATGGTGCAAGGATTTGCCGTTGACATCACCGGGGGACGTCCAGTTGGGGGCTCCTTTTACGTCCCCGTGAAGTTTCCCACCGAAGTGGTACCTATTTATCTACTTACAGAAGCCTGCTTTTGAACCACTGGGTCAGGGGGAGCTGGAGCATGCAACGGGAGCTCGCCCTGCCCTGCAGCAGCAAACGGGACTCAAACGTGAGGCTGCCAATCCTCAGCCCGGCGTTCTAACCTAGTGAGACCTCGCACACCTAAAACTACCCCATTAATCAATGCTTGCTTGCCAAGCTGAGGTGACTTGTTTAGGGTTCTTGTTAGTTGCGAAGTCGTGTCCGACCCATCGCGACCCCATGGACCACGTTCCTCCAGGCCTTCCTGTCCTCTACCATCTTCTGGAGTCCATTGAAGCTCACGCCTACTGCTTCAGTGACTCCATCCAGCCCCCTCCTTCTCTGTCGTCCCCTTCTTCTCTTGCCCTCCATCTTTCCCAGCATTAGGCTCTTCTCCAGGGAGTCCTTCCTTCTCATTAGGTGGCCAAAGGACTTGAGTTTCCACTTCAGGATCTGGCCTTCTAAAGAGCAGTCGGGGTTGATCTCCTCCAGGACTGACCGGTTGGATCGCCTTGCAATCCAGGGGACTCGCAGGGGGGGGGGGGAAATTCCCCAATCTTAAGCAAATTTAAGCAACAAGGCGGATCAAACGAATCACACCGCCCAAGGAACAGCATTGGCCATTTATCTTTTCATCTAGAAGTGACAGTGAATGGTGCCTTAGAAAACAGATGAAGGGAAGTTTTAAACTCAGTTTACATACTAGCCTAGAGATGGTAACGTGGCTTGCTTGGTTTCGGCTTAGCAGAAATTATAGTTTGTTAACCACAGCCTATGGCTCCTTGCAATGTGTATGCCAGTCCATTTGGGGCACATCAATAAACTAAATGAAGGTATGACAGTATATATAAGAATGTAAAAAAAAAAGCCAAAACATTAACACTTTCAGAAATACACAAGCTAATGGTAGATCAATTATCTAGAGCAGGGGTAGGCAGCCTTGGCTCTTTTATGACTCGTGGACTTCAACTCCCAGAATTCCTGAGCCAGCCACACTGAGGGAAAAGGGAGGTTTCCAAGCTGAGCCATGCTGGCTCAGGAATTCTGGGAGTTGAAGTCCACAAGTCTTAAAATTGCCAAGGTTGAGGACCCCTGATATAGGGCAGGGGTGGGGAACCTTGGCTCTTTTACGCCTCGTGGACTTCAACTCCCAGAATTCCTGAGCCAGCCACACTGAGGGAAAAGGGAGGTTTCCAAGCTGAGCCATGCTGGCTCAGGAATTCTGGGAGTTGAAGTCCACGAGTCATAAAAGGGCCAAGGTTGCCTACCTCTGATCTAGAGCAACATAGATGATGAGGGTGAAGATTCGTTCTTCATGGGCTTTGCGGGTTTGGTTTCCGAACGTTTTGCTACCAGACTAGGTAACATCTTCAGCAGAGATTAGGGGGTGTCGGTGTTCTTCTGTTGATAAGGGCTTCAGGTGTGGGTGGGACAAGTGAGGGTCTTGTGATGGGTCAGGTGTGAGTCATCAGTGAGGTTCCTGTGATTGGGGAGGTTACATCAGGTCAGGGTCCTTGGGAGGTGAACTGCAGGTGGGAGGGGGGCTTGCGTGGGTGGGTTGAGGGTGGGTGCTGTCTCTGATGGGCTGTGCACTTGATCTGGATTCAACATAGATGAAATAATACTATTTTTTGTCTGTGGAAAAAAAAGTGAAGTGAAAAAAAAAATCCAGTATACAACAAGAAAGACGATACTCTTTTCTTTCACAATACATAAGGGATGACATAGTCCAGGGGTAGGCAACCTTGGCTCTTTTATGACTCGTGGACTTCAACTCCCAGAATTCCTGAGCCAGCAATGCTGGCTCAGGAATTCTGGGAGCTGAAGTCCATGAGTCATAAAAGAGCCAAGGTTGCCTACACGACATATGACCCCAAGAGGGCAACCAAGGGACACTGAACATTTACCCGTTGCTGCCATCAAGTGTCCATGTGGAACTTTGCCGCTTAGACTTAAGCAGCCCCTCCTATAGTATTGGAGGAACTTGAGAAGATAATAATAATAATAATAATAATAATAATAATAATAATAATAATAATAATAATAATAATAATAATAATAATAATAATAATAATAATAATAATAATAATAAAAAAGTTGGAAGGGACCTTGGAGGTCATCTAGTCCAACCCCCTGCTCAGGCAGGAAACCCTACACCATTTCAGACAAATGGCTATCCAGTCTCTTCTTAAAAACCTCCAGTGTTGGAGCATTCACAGCTTCTGGAGGAATCCCCCATCAGATTTTCACACTTGATTAGTTCAGACAGGGAAAGGTGCTGCTTCAAATACTAGCCTTTAAACAAACAGAAGTATAAAGTCTTAAAGGGGACAAAGAAGCAAAGAAGCAGTGAGTGGAACTGCAGCAGATTAGGAAAGATGAAACTCTATCTGGCTGCAGCCATTTGCTCGCTAAGTGGGGATTTCTCCAGAATCGGAAACTCCTGTCATCTTATATTACAGTAATATAATGAGGAGGCTGCCAGAGCAGGGATCGTGTAACGGCAGACTGAGCCTTTCCAGGCTCATAAATACGTTTGGCAGCAGCAGCAGCAGCATATGTTAAAGGAAAGTAAATCTATTTTGGGGGGCTAATAATTTTGATTAATCCATGTGGATCACAAATTAGTATAAAGCGTGCCTTTAAATAAGGACCAGAGAAAATTGTTAATTTTTGGTCAAGCACACTGGGCCTTAAAAGAAAGAAAGAAAGAAAGAAAGAAAGAAAGAAAGAAAGAAAGAAAGAAAGAAAGAAAGAAAGAAAGAAAGAAAGAAGGGTCAGTCAACAAGATGGCCAACAGGAAGCAGAAAGGAGGGAAGGAGGAAGGGAGAGAAGATGGAGGGAAGGAAGGAGGGAGGGAGGGAGGGGGNGAAGGGGGAAGGAGGGAGGGAGGAAGGGGGAGGGAGGGAGGAAGGAGGGAGGAAGGAGGGAGGAAGGGTTAGTCAACAAGATGACCAACAGGAAGCAGAAAGGAGGGAGGGAGGAAGGGAGAGAAGATGGAAGGAAGTGTGGGAAGTCAGCCCCCCAGAGAAGGAAATATTAAAAGGGCAGGAAAATATATTTCCTCAAAGGATCTTAAAGAGGCAGGAAAGCATGCCCAGTTTTTCTTAATAGCCCCAGGTCTCCCTCCCCCAAGCAGAAACCAGCTCTGTAGAAATGGAGATGTAAATAATCCAGGAAGGTTGGAGATTAAGAAGACAAAGACCTAAAATCTACATACCCCATCCAAACTCCAAGAGTCATCAGCCCCAGGGAAGCAGGATATGACCTTTGGACATAATAAGATTGACCCATCACCATCAGAATACCAGAAAGGCACACTCAGACTCAGGTCAAAGTTCATGCCACAGGAACAACTCCAAACAAAAGGCTCCAGAGGGTATAAAAACCCACTCCCTACATGTGTTCAGCCCTTCTTTTTCACTTCTCTTGCTGCCAGAACCATCTTCCTGTCTGGCTCTCCTCTCCAATAAACTACAACCTTCTTCCCAAAGCAGTTGCTATGTTTATTCCCAGCTTGGATGAACCAGGACAGTGGTGGCAAACCTATGGCACGGGTGCCAGAGGCGGCACTCAGAGCCCTCTCTGTGGGCACGCGCGCCGTCGCCCCAGTCCTAGGCCTTCAGCTGGGTTTTATAAAACCTTTTCGCTTTAGGCCTCCGCTGCCGTGTGCAAAAAAAAAAAAAAAAAAAGTTCAATCAATCAATTTCAACTTCTCGCGGGAAAACAAAAGTTCTTGCAAAGTTGGAATTGACTGATTGAACTTTTTAGTCCCACCCAGTCTGCCGTTACCACCGCAGCCATGCCCAGCCAATTGGCCACGCCCAGCCAATGGGCCATACCCAGCCAATGGGCCACACCCACCTGGCACTCGATGATGCATAAGTGGGTTTTGGGTTGCAGTTTGGGCACTCGGTCTCTAAAAGGTTCACCATCACTGAACCAGGATGAAGACTTTTCTTTCAAAAGAAGGAAGGAAGGAAGGAAGGGAGGCAGGGAGGGAGGGAGGGAGGAAGGAAGGAAGGAAAGGGGGAGGGAGGGAGGAAGGAAGGAAGGAAGGAAGGAAGGAGGGAGGGAGGGAGGGAGGAAGGGTTAGTCAACAAGTTGACCAACAGGAAACAGAAAAATTGGGGTTCCAGCCAGCACCTGAACCCCTACACTTTCCCTTGCTATACTTTATCCGCAAGGATTAAAAAAAAGATGACCACATGGTAGAAATGTCAACGCTGCCCTTCCAAGCGGTGGGAAAAGAAGAAATAAAATGCAGACATGATGATGCCTTGACATTAGGTCAGGAGGGAATTCCCGGGGACAGGAAGCAAAACAAGGGAGAATTTCCTCCCAGTGAGAAAATGCCTTCACAGCGTTTCCTACAAAGCAGAAACTGCACTAATCATGTTCCGTGGCTTAATTCTCCGAGTCCCTCACGGCACCAAGAGACACAGTCAGGGCACCAAAGTTCGATCTATACCAGGGCTAGGCAACCTCGGCCCTTTTATGACTTGTGGACTTCAACTCCCAGAATTCCTGAGCCAGCATGGCTCAGCTTGGAAACCTCTCCCTTTCCCCTCAGCATGGCTGGCTCAGGAATTATTAAAAAGAGCCAAGGTTTCCCACCCCTGATTATGCCATACTCAGCTCTGTTTTCCTAGAAAAACCCCATAGAAGCTGAAGCATATGAATAATGGCTACAACATTATTAAAAGACGCAAGTACAGGTAGTCCTCAACTTACGACCACAACTGATCCCCCAAATTTTTGTTGCTTAAGCAAGACACTTGTTAAGTGAGTTTTATATTTGCCTTTGTTCATGAAAAATAATAAAGGTGGGATGCAAATGAACAAATATGCGAAGACCCCAACTCTCTGGGGGAAGGCTTGAGCAGGGGGCTGGACTAGAAGACCGCCATGATCCCTTCCAGCTCTATTCTATTCTATTCTCTTCTCTTCTATTCTCTTCTATTCTATTCTTCATTCCTCTATTCTCTTCTCTTCTTTTATTCCTCTATTCTATTCTATTCTATTCTATTCTATTCTATTCTATTCTATTCTTCATTCTTCTGTTCTCTTCTCTTCTCTTACTCTATTCTATTTTATTCTTCATTCCTCTCTTCTCTTCTCTTATTCTCTTATGTTCTGTTCTATTCTATTTTCTATATTCCATATTCTTTTCTATTCTATTCTTTTCTGTTACTGTAGTCTATTCCATATTCCATATTCCAATATATATTCTATTCTATTCTATTCTATTCTATTCTATTCTATTTTCCATATTCTTTTCTATTTTATTCTGTTCTGTTCTGTTGTTCTATTCTATTCCATATTCCAATATATATTCTATTCTATTCTATTTTCCATATTCTTTTCTTTTCTATTCTATTCAGTTCTGTTGTTACTCTATTCTATTCCATATTCCATATTCCAATATATATTCTATTCTATTCTATTCTATTCTATTCTATTCTATTCTATTCATCATTCCATTATTCTATTCTATTCTATTCTATTCTATTCATCATTCCATTATTCTATTCTATTCTATTCTATTCTATTCTATTCTATTCTATTCTATTCTATTCATCATTCCATTATTCTATTCTATTCTATTCTATTCTATTCTATTCTATTCTATTCTATTCTATTCTTATTTCTTTATTCTATTCTATTCTATTCTAATGCTAGGAAAAGTGGAAGGAGAAAGAAAAGGACTAAGAGCAAGGTGGACGGATTCAGTTCCAGTTGGGAAACCTGAAAGAAGATAGGGAGAGATTTTCATGAAGAAAATCTGCATTGTCTCTAGGATGGCACACAACCCGTCAAGCAACATACAGTTAGTCCTTGACTTACAACAGTTTGTTTAGTGACTGCTCAAAGTTACGACGACACTGAAAAAAGTGGCTTATGACCATTTTTCACACTTATGACCACAGCAACTTCCCCATGGTCATGTGATTTACATTCCGATGCTTGGCAACCTATTAATGACGGTCGCAGCGTCCCAGGTTCATATGTTCCCCCTTTGGCGACCTCCTGACAAGCAAAGCCAATGGGGAATCCAGATTCGTATTATTATTATTTTTAAAAAACAAGTTTGTTTTTTTCATTTTACAAACAAATGCTTAAGAAACAACGTGGTGGCAGAGCAATCAATTGTCCACAAAACAAAGTCATACTCATAAAGTTCAGATTAAGTCATTAAAGATCTCCTCTCTTTTCCCTCTAATGACATATTATATTCAAATTGATATATTTCAATACAACTAAATCAATCATAACAATCCTCAATAATCTTTCATCTAAATAAATCCACGAATCCAGATCCTGTATTAAGTTTAACTATTTCACTTGCTATATTCCATATTTCTAATCTAAATACCTAGTTAACACTTCGGGAGTCTCCCCATAACCTTTTCCCTTAACATATTCAATAGACATTTATTAATATCATTACTTCTTTTTTCCTATTCCTCTTCCATTACAAAATGACTATCAGTTCTAATAAGAAAAGAAAATATTAGTTCAAATCAGAAAGAAAAAAAAGGAAAAAAGGAAAAAACAGAAACAAAAAATAAAGAAAAGAGAAAAAATACCTTTCTATTTCTATTATTCTTTATAATCTATCAATCAATCCCTCAATATCTGTATCAAATTTCTTTAACGTCCTCCCAAAGTTACTGTATCCAAAACATATTAATACATAGACAAAACAACTTATTATTAAGTTCAAACCTTTAATTAATTTTTATTCAATCTAACCTCTTATTTAACTGTCTTAAGCCATAAATCAATCCATATCTAATAAGCCTTTTTAAACCCATTACATAAAACCTTAAGTCACATTCTTAAATCTTATTCTAGCTTTCCTTTTATGCCAAACCGGTTTCCCTAACAAGGCCTCTGTATCAATAAACAAGTCATTCTTTATGCCTTGTAATATTTGTATTATTACCGGTAATTTAACAACTGCAGTGATTCACTTAGCAAATGTGGCAAGAAAAGTCGTAAAATGTAAATGCAATCAGCGAACCAGATTGAAGTCAACATTTAGGAAATAATGTGACACTTTCTTGCAAAATAGGTGTGGCAACAGATTGCTTGAACCTCGCCCTGCGGGGGGGGGGGGGGGGGGGGGGGGGGGGAAGGAATTTGTTGACTTGTATTATGTAACCTACTACAGAATTTTCGTTTTCTTTTCCTATTTCTCCTGAAACCTAAAGTAAATCAGGCTTATACTAACCTCATACTGAGCCAAACATAAACCATGTTAAGGCTTAATATGTGTATTTGTGTGTGTGTGTATATGTGTATATATATGTGTGTGTATATATAGAATATGAATATGTATACACATATATGGAGTGTGTATGTATGCATATATTCATGTGCTCTATATATATCTTTCTATATCTGTCATCTCTCTACCTCTATATC
>NW_015390684.1:8596-10326 GCF_001527695.2 Protobothrops mucrosquamatus | reverse complement strand
CTAACCTCATACTGAGCCAAACATAAACCATGTTAAGGCTTAATATGTGTATTTGTGTGTGTGTGTATATGTGTATATATATGTGTGTGTATATATAGAATATGAATATGTATACACATATATGGAGTGTGTATGTATGCATATATTCATGTGCTCTATATATATCTTTCTATATCTGTCATCTCTCTACCTCTATATCTATCTATCTATCTATCTATCTATCTATCTATCTATCTATCTATCTATCTATCTCTATGTATGTATATATGTATATATGTCTGTCTATCTATCTATCTATCTATCTATCTCTATGTATGTATATGTCTATCTATCTATCTATCTATCTATCTATCTCTATGTATGTATATATGTATATATGTTTGTCTGTCTGTCTGTCTGTCTATCTCTCTCTCTCTCTATGTATATATGTATATATGTCTGTCCGTCTATCTATCTATCTATCTATCTATCTATCTATCTATCTATCTATCTATCTATCTATCTATCTATCTATCATCTACACACGTATATATACACACACACAAATACACACATTAAGCCATGCACATATTAAGCCATACACATGGCTTATGTTTGGCTCACTATGAGGTTAGTATAAACCTGGTTTACTTTTGGCTTAGTATAAAGTTAATTAAAGTTAATATATGGAATGTGTATGTATGAATGTATGTGTATGTGTCAGTGTTTACAGAAAAAAGTGACAATAATGCTTATATTATCTTATATCTTAATACGTTTCTCAATTTCAGTAGTTTTAAGGGGGGGAACCTTAATTCCCAGAATTCCCCATCCCCAAGTGCCAGCTGGGGGATCCTGGGAGTTTCCCTCCCTCTCCCGCCCGCCCTTAAAAGCTATTGAGCTTGAGAAACGTTGACTCATTGGAACCGGGACTTTTTTTGGCTTGGTGGTTTCCTTCCCCGGGTGGGTTTCCCCACTGAGCTCAGTCTCCACAGAGGCTCAAATGTCCATTTACGTTTTTAAAATGAGGCGGCGGGTGTGTGTGTGTGTGTATGTGGGGCTTCCGTCTTTAAAACTGGCACCTTTCTCCTCTCCTCGCGCCCTGACGACACGAGGAGGCCAGCGACGCGTTCACACGTGCAGGCGAACCCGCGCGACCTTGGCGCGACCGTCCCCGGCTCGCCCTGAGGCGGAGAATCGAAAGCAGAAACCTTCGCTCCTCGACGGGGCTGCGCATGCGCGCTTCCCATCCCTCCGTCACCCGGCGCGCGCGCGCGCGCGTCACCCTCACGCCCTCCCCGCTCCCCCCCCTCTCCGAACCACCCTATCCCGTCCAACCAGAGGGACGAACCCCCCCTCCGTGCGTGACGTCAACCCCCTCAACCCCGCCCCTCCGTAGCTTCTCTCCAGCCGGGGCAAAAGATTCCCAACCCAAACAGACGCGCGAAGGCGTCC
Source organism: Protobothrops mucrosquamatus (assembly GCF_001527695.2). Lineage (NCBI taxonomy): Eukaryota > Metazoa > Chordata > Lepidosauria > Squamata > Viperidae > Protobothrops > Protobothrops mucrosquamatus. Next base: position 8,892 of record NW_015390684.1, on the reverse strand, counting down.
CGGGGAGCCGCGGGCCGTGACGTCACTCCCTCCCTCCCCTCCTCCTCCTCCTCTCCCCCGCGCGACCTGGAGCCAATGAGCGGCGAGAGACGGCGTGCCCGGCTCCGAGTGACCTCACAGCTCCCCGCCTGCGCGTCCCGCCCCTTCCCCCCCCTCTCGGGGGAGGATGCCGTCCAATCCGGGCCCGAGGGCCGGCGTGACGTCAAGGCGCCGCCCCGCGGTCCCGGAGGGTGGGCCAGGCGAGTGGCCGCGGCGCCCCTTTCTCTTTGCCCGCCTTCTTCGCCTTTGCACTCGGG
>NW_015390684.1:3086-7581 GCF_001527695.2 Protobothrops mucrosquamatus | reverse complement strand
GGTGGGGGAGGCGGTCGGGGAGGGGGAGGGGGCGAGGATGGAGCAGCAAGCAGCGCGTCTTTTGGGGCCCTGCAATTGCAACCCCCCCCCCTTTGGTGCAAAGATGGAACCTGGGAGCTTTTTGCACGTGCTTGACCTAAAGCGGAGTTGCAGGGCTGCGAGAGTCAAAGGGGCTCTCCCCCCACCCCCCAATATATATGTATATATATATATCTCGCCTTACTCCGGCTCGGAAGTTTCCAAGGGTCAGGAAAGTACGCAGAGAAAGGAGTAGTAATTGAGCAAGAAATGCAAAGTGAAACTTGGGGCAGGGACCTGATCTTCTCCCTTGCCGGGAAACCGAAACGTAACATTCTTAACCCTGCGAGTGTTGGATCCTTTCTCCCTTTTGCATCGCTCGGTGTGTGTGTGTGTGCAAAGTGAATTAGCCTTGGAATTACAGGGCAATTTGCCTGCGAAGAGAATTGGCTGCTAAGTCGGGTTTTTATCGTTTGCAAGCGGAGTTTCTAATTTGCAAGCTCTTTTAAGGCTAGTAGGGATTTCGCTTCTGGCTCTCGGATCAGGATATATCGCCGTTGTCTCTTTTGACTGATCTTGGAGGAAGGATTTTACAGCTGTGAAGTCTCAAAGGCTGCTAGCGTTTTTCAAATTACAGGCGTAGCTTAGCCAAATCAAACCATGGGGGCTTCCAAAAATATATTTATTTGCCTGATTGTGGAAAGACCCCAAAATTGATTTTTAATATTGATAGTGCAGGACTTTTTTTAAAAAAAAAAAATTATTAGGATTTGTGGTTTAGATCCCCTTATTGGCTGTATTTGTGTATTTTATGTCTTGCGTTATAATTACAGTCAGAGTTTATATGTTGGATGACCTAGATATTTATTCGGTTACATGACAGGGGAAACTGCTTAATGCAGAAATTATTTCATATAGCCACAGGAGAATCTTATCCAGTTGTGCCAGTCATAAAGTCCCTGAAGCTATGAGTTATACAACATGCAAAAATCTACAGCTTGAATGCTTCAAAGGAGGCAGGAAAGTTTAGTTTGACTGAGATCGTGGCCAGGGCTTAAACTTCTAATGCAGCCTTTCTCAACGCTCAATTTAGATGTGTTATGCAAAGCAATAACCTGTAGAAGTAGTGGGTATCGTGGTCCCATTGTACCCAAAGAAAATCAGTTTGGGGTAGCAATTCACTTGGAGCAGTCTTTGAAGTTGGATCTACTTTATGCTAAAATCTAGAGCAGTGATGGCGAACCTTTTAGAGACTGAGTGCCCAAAAACTGGCCCTGCCCCGCCCCCGCTCTGCCCCCCCATCTCCTGCCCCGCCTGCCCACAGGACCACTCACTGCCTCCAGGGCCCGCCGCAGATCGCCCAGGCAGCCCAGCAGCGCTATGGCGGCCACACCCTCTGCCCGCGCCCTGCAGCATCAACTGCATGATGGGGTGTGAGGGCAGAGTCTTGTCTACGCTGCCTGGCCATGCTCGGGGGCGACTCTCCTTCAGGGGGGCTGCTGGAAAGAGGGTCGCGGGGGGAAGGCGACAGCCCACAGAGAGGGCTCCGAGTGCCGCCTCTGGCACCCATGCCATAGGTTCGCCACTACTGATCTAGAGAGAGGTGAACACTTTTAGGGCTTATTAATTTCAACAGGGAAGAGTTGAACACATATATTCTATTTAAATGAACAGGATGCACAATCAGGTAAATAAATAGGTAGGTAAGGTAGATAGATAGATAGGTAGATAGGTAGATAGATAAGGTAGGTAGGTAGATAAGGTAGGTAGGTAGATTAGGTAGGTAGGTAGATTAGGTAGGTAGATTATGTAGGTAGATAGATAAGGTAGGCAGGCAGGCAGGTAAATGGATAGATAAGGTAGATAAGGTAGGTAGATAGATTAAGTAGGTAGATGGATAGATAAGGTAAGTAGATCAGGTAGGTAGACAGGCAGGCAGGGAGGGAGGGAGGTAGACAGATTCAGAAGCAAGCTTCACTGTGGGACTTCATTGCAGGCTGCAAGGATGATAATTTAAAGCTTACCCGCAACCCTCTTTTGGAATTTTTTTTTTTTTAAAAGACAGGATAGATTTCCTCCTGCACGCACAACCTAGTCTGTCCAGCTTGTGGGTGCAGGTATGGGAAACAAGTGGAACTTCCTCCTCCTAACCCAGGTATACAGAAAGGTGGATGAATCATTGGAAAGCACAAGCTATACCTGGGCAAGGGAATCAATAGGAAAACCACCCTTTCTTTCCCGGCCAGCTTGATTTATTTATACACTGCCATAATCAACCTAGATTGCCAGAGATTTTATCATGGAATCATAAAAATATTAAAACCCAAAGGGTACCGCTTAGAAAAACACCCTGAAAGAAGACGCAGGTCACAGTCCCTTCTTAATCCCCAAATATTCCCTTTTTACAAATTCCAGAAGGCCACTGACAAGGCCAGTTAACTGCCCTTGAAAAGGAGATTATTCTATACTAGCACTGGATCTTAACTGGGGAAAAAAATATTGTGGATCCTGACATTCTTCCCCTTTTGGCTGATAAGATTTTGCTGGGCTGCACATGCTGATAGGTCGATTCTACTGCAATAGTCCTGTTTGATACCAAGATCCTCCTGAGAAGTCTATCCATTGGATTTAAATAAATTAAGCCAGAACCCCAAATACTAAAATAAATTAATTGGGAAAAGAAAAAATACAGGAAATAGAAAGGAGGGTGACAATTGCCGGCACTGAATTCCAAATGAAATCAGCCTAAAGTAATCAGGCTAGTTACGTAGTACAGCCATAATCCAAGATCCTGGATTTTGGAACCAGCTCAGAATTCCTGACACATAAGCTTAAGAGAAACTTATATGGGTCTTCTGAATGGATGTTGTTTGGCAGGCCCTCCTTACTTGTTCCTGGATTAACCTTTTGAGCACTTTCTTAATTTTATCAAATGCAGAGGATAACTTAAAATATATAAAGGGTCTACATCAGGGGTGTCCAGTCTTGGCAACTTTAAAAACTGTGGGCTTCAGCTCCCAGAATTCCCGAGGCAACAGTGGGAATTTTGGGAGCTGAAGTCCACAAGTCTTTAAAATTGCCAAGATTGGACACCCCTGGTTTACATTGTTTATGACTATAGATCCTCGTTTTATTCTTTACGAATAAAATGCATTTTGGCCTACTTCAGCCTATCTGCGGGTGTCATAATTCTAGTGAATAAATTCAGAATTTATCTGGTAGTTAGAACTACTTGCTTAATTATTGTTTTGCGCTGCCTCGTTTCTGCAGTTCTGCAGTTTTCTGAAAACAATTGTATAAGAGAGGGTTTGGGAGAATGAAAAATGGATCCTGCTCAGCAAGGTGAATTCACCAGATGTTTTGGGAATACTGTAACAGGAAAAAAAAAATGGGTGAGGGAATTTGTTGGCCAGTCAAAACGTACAACCGTGAGTGCTTAATTTTGAGCCGGATTTTTTTTTCTGGCAAGAAATCTGAAAAACTCGGATCTGCAGCAAAATGTGATATTCTTATATAGTAAATTTAAAATTAATATACAGCATAGTGTGCAGTCTGCATCTTCCTGCTCTAAATTTATGTCCTGTCAACGTTTGGGCTACAGTAACCAGTCTTACCCCCAATCATGATGGCTGGGGATGATGGGAGCAGTAATCAATCACATTTGAAAAAACTGCTGAATAGATAGCCTGAAGTAAAGATGTTATGGAGTCCATATAGTCCTCAACTTACAACATTGAGTGACCATTTGAAGCTACAATGGGACCGAAAAATGTGACTTAAGAGCCTTTTTCACACTTACGATCATGTGATCAAAATTCAGACCGACTTATGTTTATGACTGTTGAAGTATCCTGAGGTCGGTTGTGTGATCCCCTTTTGCGACCCTCTAGCAAGCAAAGTCGATGGGGAAGCCAGATTCACTTAACAACCGTGTCAGGAAAGGTCGTAAAATGGGGCAAAGCTCACTTTATAACTGTCTCACTTAACAGACATTTTCGGCTCAGTTATGTTTGTAAGTCAAGGACTACGTGTCTTTCCTTTCTTTAAAATGAAAAGCACATGTTTATACCTCTTAAGCCAGGGGTAGGCAACCTTGGCTCTTTTATGACTCGTGGACTTCAACTCCCAGAATTCCTGAGCCAGCATGGCTCAGCTTGGAAACCTCTCCCTTTCCCCTCAGCGTGGCTGGCTCAGGGATTCTGGGAGTTGAAGTCCACCAGTCATAAAAGAGCCAAGGTTGCCTACCTCTGGCCTAGGCCTAGGCCGCTTTATGACTCGTGGACTTCAACTCCCAGAATTCCTGAGCCAGCATGGCTCAGCTTGGAAACCTCTCCCTTTCCCCTCAGCGTGGCTGGCTCAGGAATTCTGGGAGTTGAAGTCCACGAGTCATAAAAGAGCCACGGTTGCCTACCCCTGTCTTAAGCTAAAGGTTGCTGCTGCTCTTTGTGTGCATGTATATTTATTATAGAAGATTTTT
>NW_015390684.1:0-2440 GCF_001527695.2 Protobothrops mucrosquamatus | reverse complement strand
ATAAGTTGTGCAGTTGTGAAGTTAGGTGACACGGTTGTAAAGTGAATTCTGGCTTCCCAATTGAGGTCGCAAAAGGGGATCACGTGACCCCGGGACACCGCGACCGTCATAAAGATGAACCAGTTGCCCAGCATCTGAATTTTGATCACGTGACCACGGGGATGCTGCATGAAAAACGACCACAAGCCACTTTCAGTGCCATTGTAACTCTGAACGGTCCCTAAACGAATTGTCGTAAGTTTGAGGACTACCACTACCCCCACATGAGTTCTTAAAAGCAAAGTTGCTTTTCCCAATAAAGCTATTTTCTCTTTGGAGTTGCCATAATATACTCTGCAGTCTTTTTATTACCCATGGTAGCTTCTGGGGGGGGGTGTAGAAGTGCAGGTAAACCCACAATACATCATAGTTCATCGTATTCGATTTTCTTTTAAACACCCTGCCCCTTCCAACGTGGATTAAAACTTAAAACCATTTATAACTGAATAGCCACAGTTCTATCAAGATAGTCACCATCTGTTCTCTGGACAGGTGGTTATGAAAAGAATATTGAAAAAAAGCAGCAATTTGGCACACAGCACGTGTGTATGTATGTTTAGGTTATTTGAGTAATTTTATATCAATACAAACTGGCCTGTGCTTTTCAACTAATAACACAGCCTGGAATTTAGTCAGCCTGTAGTGTTACAACTCCAGGTTACATCAGAAAGTTATCATAAGTTACAACATGATACAAAATACTCAAAATACCATTCACTCTTTTATAGAGAGAGCAAAAAAAATATCATTTTTTCCTGCACATCCATCCAGTTAATATTTTCCTGAACATTAAATCTAAAAGGAAAAATAGAAAGGGGGTCAACAAAATAAATAACGAGGCATATCTTTCATTAAGTCGTTCTTACATTTACAGATTCTGGAGGCCAGTGGCTATTTTTTTTAATAGCTTTCAAAAACTGTCTAACCCAGTTTTTAAAAGAGCTAAGAGGAATGTCCAAAATAAGCTTTAAATAACATTTACATTCAGACAGGGTTGACACCCACATAGAACAGTCTTTTTCCCCCCCAAAGGTATTTAAATCAGATTGATTGGAAATATGGACCAATCTCTAGCTTTGTTTAAGTAGAGAAACATACATTGACTTAAGAAGACAAAAACTCCAGGAGAAAAGCATAATACGGCATTAGATATTAGGTTAGATTTTGGAATTAAGTACCTATTTGAAAATGTTTTGATTTTTTTTTTAAGTTCTCAAATAGTTTGCCTAGTTGCAAATTTGCAGTCAAAAGGGATAAATTAGAATAAAAGCAATTCATTAAAAACGAATACTGGGAGAGTTAATATTTTGGGGACAGCTGATATGAAAAGAGAGATGCTATTTTTTTTTTTTTAAAACTATTTTTAAAACACTTCCCAGCCAGAGATGCATAAAACCTATCCGCCTTGGGGCCTCAACATGCTATCTCAAGAAGGGAGGTAATTATATAGGCAGCTAGCATTTTACAAATGTGTGATGGGAATCACACAGTGCACAATGTTGATACTTAGGACCAGTGTGATACTCCTAAGTAATAATAATGGCAGCGTGACATGTATCAAACAGACAAAAACAGCACCCAGACCCTTTGTTAATACTGCATTTTAAAACTTTGGGTAATGTTGTTAGCAACAAAGAGAGTAACCCATCTTTTCTATTTTAGATGCTGCCGATTTTGTACCTGAAGTAAATGTGTACAATACTGTCATTTGTATTCTGTATGTTTTATCAGACCTTTAAGGATTTTTAGACCTAAGAATCGGATTAATTATATTTCCCCTATTTTAATGGTGTACCTTATCGAATGTTGTCTCGCGGTGTTGGGAAATGCAAACACTATTACATCATTCTGCTGGTGTATCAGAAACAGAGTGATACTGACCAGGCTAATTCATTCATTGCTCAGGCTGGCAGAAATGCAAAAGTAAAATTAAAATTAAAATAAAAAAATAAAAGCATAAGTGGTGGGTGAAAAGGAAATTTTGATTTTTAAAAATCTTTTAATCTACAACTTTTAGTTTTTCAGGTAAGGGAAATAAAATGCCTTTGCCTTGAAAATGTCAGAATACGTAATTTCCCTTGAGACCCATGTCATCACACAGACATTCTGGGTAAAGTAAAAAGGAATGTTTGGAGTTTGGGGGAATGATTATGTTTAAACAAAATGTGCCAATATAGAAGATTATTGGAATCATTTACTGGAAAAAAAAGTCTGGGGTCAAATTGTGAGCCAAAAAGCGCTTATTGTTTTAATTAAGCACTTTTTCTAATATTCGTTTAGGTTTAAATACAATCATGTTACCATTGAGACCAAACATTCTATTCACTTATTGTAGCCAAGCCTCTATCGCTAATATTTGTGTCCTATTGTAGAAAAATAAGATTTTATTTGCATCTTTTTG
>NW_015390683.1:31333-34824 GCF_001527695.2 Protobothrops mucrosquamatus | reverse complement strand
CAGGCAGGCAGGCAGGCAGGCAGGCAGGCAGACAGACAGACAGACACAAATCAATAAAAAACCTTCTTGTCCTTCCGGGGGTGGCGTAGCCTTGCTGCCTCTAGTCTCCGGATGTCCTTGACGCTTGCTAGGCAAACCAGACCAGGGAATCAACTCCACAGCAAGGCCAGAATTATTTTAATTGTGATTGGCTATTCAGTAATAGCAGCATTTTGAAAGTCTTAATGTGCTGTCACTCCCCACCCTCCCTTTGAATCAGAGAGAGCGAGATGCCTGCTTGCCATGGCACAGATGTATCCAAATTGTGGTCTGCTGGCAAAAGACGTTAGGGAACATTAGCCTGAGGCATGCTCAGCTACCTCCATCTCCCATAGGTTTCCAAAGGACTAGCTGGCACATCTGGAGCAGAAACATATTAGCCAGTCTGGATGGGATGTAACTGTTGATGAACCTGCCACTTGCCTTTGCTGTATTTGGACAGGAGCGTTGGCAAACCAGGAGGGAGGACAATGCTTCCCACCCCCATTTCTGAGTACCCAGATGCTTGCAAATCCACCTTCTGCTTGGTTGGGGGATTCCCCTCAAGCTGCACTGAGAGGGGGTGCCAGGCTGGACTCTCACCCACCTGTTTGCCCCACCCTTCGTTGAATCTGGCCAATTTGGGGCTGGGCATGCTCAGTTAGCCAGGCCAGAAAACAGGTTTCACTACAAAGCTGAGAACTCTACTTGATCTAGTTGCTGAATCTTGAAAGCCGCATGGTAACTTCCCTCCCTCTCTCCCTCTTGCACCCAGGACAGTTAAGGTGGAATCAATTGAGGCTCCCTTCTCTCCTGCTTCAATAAAATTTCCCTCCCTGATGTTCTGACACGAGTTATTCAGAATAGCTGTAACTCTTATACCAGCCCAATAAAACGGACAATGGGAGACCTCTTGTTGCTGTGTACAGTATGACAGGAAAGAATGGGAGAGCTATCTGCGGAACTAGAGACTCGACTATGGAAACCTATTTGGAATAGGAAGAAACCCAGAATAAGATATAAATATTAAATTTGAGATGATAACTATGGATGGTAAAGGTTTTATAGCGACTCGGATTGTTTTGGATTTGGATTTTGTTAAAAGGGAGGCTATTATGAAATGATTTAGAATTTAATACTGAAATGTAACAAGAATATGCTTCTTTTCTCTCTTTTTTTTCTTTTCTCTTTGCTATTTATTCTTTGTTCTTTTTCTCTTTTTTTGGAATGAGATGGAATTAATAATTGGAGAATTATTGAAAAAGAATAGATTTAAATAAGAGAAACTTGGGGTACCTGAATAGTAAATATATAGGTTAGTTTAAATTTTAACATTTGAAAAATTAATAAAGTGTAAAACAGGATTTTGGGGATAGATAATGAGCTCTTCTAAATGTTTATTGATCAATGAAATTCATATGTAGCAATATAAATGAAAATTTGTTTTAGAAATGTATTAATGAGATTATAATATATCTTAAATAAATGGAGAGTTTCAGTTTAAGTTTAAATATGTGAGAAAGTATAGATTTGTATAGAATAGACACTGAGCGGTTGAAAGTTTTGATAGATTAAGAGAATTTATATTTAGATATATTAATGAATGATTTTATTCGAATCAATTTGATTATAATATTATATATAGATAGAGAGGGAAATTTTAAGAAATATTGTGTGAACTCCACATCTGGAGCAGAAACATATTAGCCAACCTGGATGGGATGTAACTGTTGATGAACCTGCCACTTGCCTCTGCTGTATTTGGACAGGAGCGTTGGCAAACCAGGAGGGAGGACAATGCTTCCCACCCCCATTTCTGAGTACCCAGATGCTTGCAAATCCACCTTCTGCTTGGTTGGGGGATTCCCCTCAAGCTGCACTGAGAGGGGGTGCCAGGCTGGACTCTCACCCACCTGTTTGCCCCACCCTTCACTGAACCTGGCCAATTTGGGGCTGGGCATGCTCAGTTAGCCAGGCCAAAAAACAGGTTTCACTACAAAGCTGAGAACTCTACTTGATCTAGTTGCTGAATCTTGAAAGCCTCATGGGAACTTCCCTCCCTCTCTCCCTCTTGCCCCCAGGACAGTTAAGATAGAATCAATTGAAGCTCCTTTCTCTCCTGCTTCAATAAAATTTCCCTCCCCTCCCCTGTCCAATCTGTGGCTCCCATTAGCAGGGGTAGTCAACCTTGGCTCTTTTATGACTCGTGGACTTCAACTCCCAGAATTCCTGAGCCAACTGTGCTGGCTAAGGAATTCTGGGAGTTGAAGTCCATGAGTCATAAAAGAGCCAAGGTTGACTACTCCTGCATTAGAGCATCTTTGAGAAATGGCTATCTAGTCGTCCCCTATTTTAAGAATCTGCATGAAGTTGAGACGTCGGACAGACAATATGGGTCCTTGAGAAAAGTGATCTACAGGCCAATGGAGTAAAGAAAAGGATAGAAGTGATTCCTTTTTCAGTGGAAACAGGCTCTGATGAAGACAGGAAAGTAAGGCTGGGGAAACTGACGGAGAGGGAACCAACCGTTCCAGGATGACCACAATTCCAATGCTACTATCAAGTATCCCAATCCATTGGCCGTATAAAAAGAATGGCAATTTGTGTGTGTATCAGGAATCGAGAATTCCTCTATGGCTTCTTGCAATCCAACTTAACTAAAAGGCAGGGAAACCCAGCAGAGCAGAAAAATCCAAATATTTCCACACATTTGGAGAGAGGGAGCACGATTTAAACAAAATAAGTGTGTCACCCAAAATACAGGCCCTCAACTTACAACAGTTCATTTAGTGACCGTTCAAACTGGCAGTGGCACTGAAAAAAAGTGACTTGTGATCGTTTTTCACACTTATGACCATTGCAGCCTCCCCGTGGTCACATGATCAAAATTCAGATGCTCGGTGACTCATATTTATGACGGTTGCAGCGTCCCAGGGGTCACGTGATCCCCTTTTGCGACCTTCTGACAAGCAAAGTCAATGGGGAAGTCAGATTCACTTAACAGGTGTGTGACTAAGTTAACAGCTGCAGTGATTCACTTAACAACTGTGGCAAGAAAGGTCATAAATTGGTGCAAAATTCACTTAGCAACTGTCTTGCTTAGCAATAGAAATTTTGGGCGCAATTATGATCATAAGTCAAGAACTACCTGAAGAGGCCTATAAAAATAAGAATAATTCTTTCACTGAATAGCAGTCCTGTCTGGTCAGATTTTGCCAGCACAAATGCCAGGATGACCTATATGTAGAACTGAATGTATTATGATGGGTCCTTGGTATTCTGAACATGGCTGTTTCCTGGCAGCAGTGATAATGTTACATAGTTGGATAAGGAAATGGGAATCTTTCTTTAAAATGCTTTTTATTTAAGGGAGAGAGATATTTCCAAAAACAATTATTGTACTTATGCTATTAATGGTAAGTATAACATTAATGACATATCCCACGCAGTCTCTGTTAGTTAGTTAGTTAGTT
>NW_015390683.1:28356-29612 GCF_001527695.2 Protobothrops mucrosquamatus | reverse complement strand
GCCATTGTCTCTTGCAGGAGAGGGAAATCATACATGTGTGCATGATGGTTGGATATCAGAAATACTCTTTCAGAAAGCCCAGCTGCCTCTTTCAAACCATCTTCACAGTATTTCCTGATGGCTGACAGGGTTTTCATTTCATTGAAATCCCTTTTCCTGCTTTCATTCTTAATACTCTCATCAATACGGGCGCGTGCATAATAAAATTTCTTTCTCATTCTTTGTATTTCCTTTGCCAGCAAAGCATTGTTTTCAGTGAAGCGATCAGAGGTAATGATAAGAAAGACATCATATCTTTCAAACTGGACCTTCTTCATATATTCCCCTGCCTGAAATTTAGGTGTTCCAATCCCTGGAAGATCCCATAATTTAATATTGGGAAAAGAAGGATAAGGATATGCCTTTGGCACTTTGGTTCCTTCTACTGGTGCAACCTCGGCTGCGTCATTATCATCATCCATTACTCCTCGGAAGGCATTGATAAAGGAGGATTTACCAACAGCCGAATCTCCAGTAATTGCAATATGAAGGGGCAGATTTTGCATTTCATTTAAACATTGTTGGTATTCAGCTGCCACTTTGGGGACACTGCCCTTTTTCAAATCACTCCTTAAGTCTTCAAATTCTCTCCTTAGATTATCTTTTACAGATAGATTGCCCATTGTTGCTCTTTGTTCTGTGCAGATTATCTGGAAAGGAAAAGAAACATTGGGAAACCAGCTATGTCTGGCACTTGGAACTTGGGTTGAAGTTGGAGAAGATCACCAAGAATATCGTGGACAGACAAGAAAACAAACCAATGGATCATCAAACGAATCAACCCAGAGTTTTCACCGAGGTGCAAATGTCCAGGTTCTATCCTACCTTGGACACATGATGTGAAGACCCAGCTCTCTGATAATGGGAAAAGTGGAAGGGAAGAACAGAAGGGGACAATGAGCAGCAAAGGGGTGAATTCAATTATAGTGGAACTGAATGCACCATTAGGACTCTTGAAAGAATATATTAGGGATAGGCGGTCTTGGAGAATATGCATTTATGGGGTCACTAGGGGATAAAAATTATTTGATGGCATAAAATCAGTTAAAAAAATAAACCTAACTGGAGAAGGTGGATGACTTTGGAAAGAAAATGAAAGTGATTGATTTCATATCTCTCTGCTTGCCCTTCATGTCTACAAACCTTTAGTTACCAAATCTTGAAAGCCTGATGGTGATTTAAATCCCTCCCTCCCTCTAGATCCCAAGACAGTTAAG
>NW_015390683.1:0-26755 GCF_001527695.2 Protobothrops mucrosquamatus | reverse complement strand
AAAAGCAGCTGATTTACAGGAAAAAGAAAGTATCTTTGGACTGGCATCAGTTTCGTTCTTTGCTTTCCAAATGTTCTCCTCCTCAGGCAGACAAAGCCAACCCCTCCTCTTCAGATCACTCTACATCAGTGTTTCTCAATCTTGACAATTTTAAGGCATGTGGACTTCAACTCCCAGAATTCCACAGCCAGCTTTGCAGTACAGTGACAGACACTGTGAAACAAACAGTGTTTTATTAAACTTGGCAACATTCCAGGTGTGTGGACTTCAACAGATGGAATTCCCCAGCCAGGCAGAATGATCTACATAAACACGTGCTTGTTTTTCGTTGTCAGAGGGATGAAGGCTGGGCTTGATCTCTGCCCAAAGTCTCCAGACTCCTAGGAGAGAAGGGCTGGATCCCACTTATACACCCTTTAGTGGCAAGGGTGGCATTTCTTGCAAATAACCAAACATTCCTCCCATTTCCCATCACATGCAGTCCTGCCGGTCACAGTCTTGCGTCCAGAATCCATTTCCATAATCCTGAGCTATCCGGGAAAGAGAGGGAAATAGGGCACTAGAAAAATGTTCCTTTGTTGTAGTACCTCAATCACAGGCAGAAGAATTTCATCCATTTTAAAATTTTGAAATTAGTAGGCTTGCAGAGGAAAAAACTCATCATTTCTTTTTAGGGGCAATCCCCATCATGCCGAACGTAGAAAAGGGGGGGGGCAGCCAGGGAAATCAAAGGCAGGATATAAGAGAAGTGGGGGAAAATAAATTAAATATGGTTTATGCCAACCCCGTCTCTACTGTGTCCATCTTGACACACAGTTCACTCTGGGATGGAAAGAGGTGATGCCCTTCCACACTCAGTGCTGTTGACAATCACTTAAATAGGAGCCAGCCGTGTGCTGCATCTGCCAATAAAGCCAACACAGTGCTGGGCCGCATTAACAGAGGGATAGAATCAAGATCACGTGAAGTGTTAATACCACTTTACAAGGCCTTGGTAAGGCCACACTTGGAATACGGCATCCAGTTTTGGTCACCACGATGTAAAAAAGAGGTTGAGACTCTAGAAAGAGTCCAGAGAAGAGCAACAAAGATGATCAGGGGACTGGAGGCTAAAACATATAAGGAACGGTTGCTGGAATTGGGAATATCTAGTTTAATGAAGAGAAGGATGAGGGGTGACATGATAGCCGCATTCCAATATCTCAGGGGCTGCCCCAAAGAAGAGGGAGTCAAGCTATTCTCCAAAGCGCCAGAAGGCAGGAGAAGAAGCAACAGATGAAAACTAACCAAGGAGAGAAGCAACCTAGAACTAAGGAGAAACTTCCTGACAGTTAGAACAATTAACCAGTGGAACAACCTGCCTCCAGAAGCGGTGAATGCTCCAACACTGGAAGTTTTTAAGAAGTGACTGGACAGCCATTTGTCCGAAATGGTGTAGGGTTTCCTGCCTGAGCAGGGGGTTGGACTCGATGACCTTCAAGATCCCTTCCAACATCATCATCATCATCATCATCATCATCATCATCATCATCATCATCATCATCATCATCATCATCATCATTATTATTATTATTATTATTATTATTATTATTAGGCAAGGAGTACTAGAGAGACTCAAACAATCAATCAGAATAGAGCTGGAAGGGACCTTGGAGGTCTTCTAGTCCAACCCCCTGCTCATGCAGAAGACAGTACACCATTTCACCCTGCACATTTTTGCCTTCCCCCCCCCCACACACACATTTTTGCTTCGTCTTCAGAAAGGTCTCTTAGCATTCATAACAGTAGACCCATTATGGAAGGTCTCAGGGAGGGTGATGAAGGAGCTGGGTGTCCAGAATATGATCTGTGCCTCCCATCGCCCTTGTAAGAGCCAAGGTGGTGCAGTTAACTCTGCATGCCCACTGCCATAGATTTGATTCTGACTGGCTCAAGGTTGATTCAGCCTTTCATCCTTCCAGGGTGGTAAAAGGAGGACCCAAATTGTTGGGGGCAATATGCTGATTCCGTAAAGAAGGAAGGGTTGTAAAGCACTACGGAGCAGTATATACGTCTAAGTGCTATTACTATTGCTATTGTTTATTCTCCTGAAATAATCCTTGCTTCCACAACATCTATGCACTGCTTTATATGTTGCCTATGAATTCTTTGAGAACTTCTCACCTCATTTTTTTCAGCATCCCATCAACCCCATCCAACCACAACTTTATCAATCTTCTCTTCCTCTTGACCTATCCACCTTTCCCTCTTATATTTCTTTTGTGATTCTATCCTCATCCATTCTCTCTCTCTCTCTAGGACTAACTACAACATGCATTTGTACTGCTCATTCAATTTTCTATTGTGGTATGAAAACTTCAGTGTGTGCCCTTGGAAGCCTCCACAGAAAAGGTGAAATCAAGTTCTATCTTCCATACACGGACCGTGTGATCCTGGTATTATAGCATTTCGTGTAGCCTTGGTGGGGACGTGTGGGAACCAAAATAACAGGGGTTATTGGCGGGATGACTGAAATGTACAGTTAGAGGGGATTCAAATTGTGCAAAAGAAACCTAAGAAAAGATGAGGTGGAGTTGAAAAACAAATTATTTATCCAGCCTTAGATGATCTTGGGACCACGTCAAGATGAAGTTGAAAGTTTGGGAGGCTGGGCCAGGCCTTTTCATTGACATCTGAACACTGGAGGCCATCAGATGAATCAGGAAAGTGAAGCCGGAGAAATTCAGGAGAATCATCCCAACTCTTTTATTAGTGATCATTGTTACACGTGGAACAGGAAAAAAGCAAATGAAACAACATAGATAAATACTTAGTTTATAATTTACACTTTACACTTTGGTGAAAAAACAGTGGGAAGCGTCCTTGAAAGGAATCCCCAAGGCCCAGAAAGACTAAATCCGGACCGTTTCACGTCCGGCTGTGTTCGCTGCAGCACTGGCCGATCGAAAAACTTTTGCTTGATCAGTCCTGCAGCTGCTCTTTTCCCTTAAATTGGCTTTGGCCATTAATCGGGGGTTTACTTCAACGGAAGACACTTTAACTGAAATGGCAGCCATCTTTTCTCCTTACCTCTTCTGCGTTAGGCAGATGGTTTTGAAATTGTGTTTGAGGTTCCAAAATTAGCGGTAATACAGCAGAGGAAAGCGGAGTCTCTCTCTCTCTCTCTCTCTCTCTGCCATTTTGCCTTCTCTGCTTAAATCTGTATGTATGCACCTTTCTCCAGCCACCAGGTAGGTCAAAAAAGTTTTAAAACAAGATTCATCCTTTTTCCTTTGCTGTAGTCCATGATAGGCTCTGATCCTTGCGATCGTCTGTTGAAAAAAAAAACCACGGCTTGACCGCGCCTCGTTTTCCTATTTATTGTACAACCTTTAATGTGTTCGGCAAAATATAAGCTCGTTCACGTTTTGCAAATAAATAATCGAAGTTCCGTAAAAGGAATCAGAGGTTTTGCCCTCCTGTTCATCTTGAAATAATTGATGGGGCAAGAAAAAATAAATAAAATAAAAGTCATCTATCGGGGATCGTGCCTTGTTAGAAGCCCTGTGAAGTAAAAAAATTGAGAAAAAAAGTTATATTTTATTAAAAAGGGCATAGCTTTAAAAGATTTGGACTTTCTTTTAGGAAATAAAAGCATTTTTATTTAAAAAAAAAAGTTTCAGTAATGGCAACACTATCGTACCTGCCCTCGTGCACTAGTACTTCAGGTTCACCCTGTGTGTTCATTATAATTTCTGCATTAGTGTATAGGCTTCTGAGTCCTTTTTGACTGACCCAGTGTTTGCTTCCTACATCTCCTGTTTCGTATTTGAATTCCCCTACTTTCTTAACAATTGATTGATTGGTTGTCCAATGTCTTCTTAGAAAGCTCCAGTGATGGAGGATCTACAATTTCTTGAGGCAAGCTGTTCCAATGATTAATTGTTCTCCCTGTCATGAAATTTCTACTTAGTTCTAGGTTGAATCTCTCCTTGATTAGTTTCCATCTTTTAATTTCTTGTTCCTGCCTTCAGGTGTTTTGGAGAAGAGCTTAGCCCCCTCTTCTGTGTGACAACACCTCAAATATGGGAAGACTGCTGTCCTGTCACCCCTAGTTTTTTTTTAATTGGGCTAGACATACCCAGTTCTGGCAACCGTTCATCATATGTTTTAACCTCCAGTCACTTAATCATCTTTGTTGGTCTTTCCTGCACTCTTTCTACAATCTCAACATCTTTTTGGTATGGTGGTGACCAAAACTGGATGCAGTATTTCAAGTGGGGTCTTACCAAAGCAGTATAAAACTATAGTAACACTTCACTTGATCTTGATACTATCCCTCTGCCGATGCAACCTAAGGACTGAATTGGCTTTGGGGGCATATGCAGCACACTGCTGGCTCATATTTAAGTGGTTGTCTATTAGGACTCCAGGATCTCTCTCACAGTTACTGCTGTTGAGCCAGGTGCCATCTACTCTACTGTATACCCTCTAACTGTACATTTCAGTCATCCCGCCAAGTTTCAGTATTGGCAACGCTATCGTACCTGCCCTCGTTCACTAGTACTTCAGGTTCACCCTGTGTGTTCATTATAATTTCTGCATTAGTGTATAGGCATCTGAGTCCTTTTTGACTGACCCAGTGTTTGCTTCCTACATCTCCTGTTTCATATTTGAATTCCCCTACTTTCTTAACACTTGATTGATTGCCTCGAGCTTTATGCTTGGGATTAGGCTCTAAAATTTGGTCTTTCTCCACCTCTCAGTATTAGTTTAAAGCCCTTTGGATAAGATGAGCCAATTGGTTTTCTATGAAGTGTAGCCCATCCCTTGCCAGAAGGTAGGTGCAGATATTGTAGACCGTAGTTTCCGAATCCAAAGTTTTCTTGGCAGCAGCATCCCCTAAGCCAGTGGTTTCCTTCAAAGGTTTTGTGTTCACTAATTGAATGCCTACCATTTGTTGGGAGTACAGAGGAAACCATCACCTTTGCCCCCATCTCTTTGGCCAGGGGTAGGCAACCTTGGCTCTTTTAGACTCGTGGACTTCAACTCCCAGAATTCCTGAGCCAGCCATGCTGAGGGGAAAGGGAGAGGTTTCCAAGCTGAGCCATGCTGGCTCAGGAATTCTGGGAGTTGAAGTCCACGAGTCATAAAAGAGCCAAGGTTGCCTACCCCTGTCTTTGGCTCTCATGCCTAACTGTCATAGCCTCTTGATATTGTTTTCATGCTCTTGTTGTATCATTTATCACCACATGAAAGAGGAGAAAGAGGTTATAATCTGTTGAATTAATTATTTTGGTAAGCCACTCAGTCAATCTTGCTCCTGGGAGACTGCAAACCTCCCTAGATAGATTGTCTGGTCTACAAATTGCTGGTTCAGTTCCTCTGAGCAGTGGGTCTGCTATCACCAACACACACACTTTTTTTTTCTCTAAAGGTTTGTTTTCTTTGTTAGTAATTGTTCCTTATTGTCTCCAGTTTGGTTGCTGTCTTTTTCTTTTAGTTCCTCATTTTTTCATTCTATTTTCAGAGTGGTTAGACTTGTCTCCAGACTCTTTGTTTTTAATTCCAGATCCTTAACTTTTTCCTCAAATGCTTCAATTAGTTTATATTTAGAACAGAAGCAACAAAGAGTTGTCACTGAGGCTCAAATATCCAGACTCAAATTATTCTACTTTGGACATATTATATGAAGACCCAGCTCCCTGGGTCTGATGGTGGGAAAAGTGGAAAGGAAGGGAAAAAGAGGATGATAAGCAGAAAGGGAACTGGACTTAATTACAATGGAACTGACCCCCACAATTAGGGGGTCTTGAAAGATCACATTAGGGATAGATTGTCATAAAGAAAATCTATTTAGGTGGTCACTAGGAGATGAAAATTATTTAATGGCACATAATCTATTAGAAAAATAAACAATAACCAGTGAGGGAAGGTGCCTTTTGAAAGAAAAGGAACTCTCTTTATTCTTATCCCTCATGCATACAAAGCTCTAGTTACCAAATCTTGGAAGCCTGATAATAGTTAAACCCCACCTTCCCTCTTGCTCCCAACGCTTGTTCATGTGGAATCAAAGTTTCTTTCCAATGTTGTGTTCATCTCCTTGACTTTCCTGAACTGCCATTGTGTAGTTTTCCAAGATCATCTCTGTGGTTCTCTAGTGGAATTAAGAATTACCCAGTAACAGAGTTGGAATGGACCTTAGAGATCTAACTCCTAAAACAGACATGAACCTTGCAGATTTGAAGTTACTTCACTTCCCAGTCTCCCTTTTGCCAAAAAATTGGGAGGGTGGTTTCTCTTGAGCCTTTTGCTCCATGTACATTCCCATTATGGGCTAACCTGCCTTTTAACTATGTTTCTTTGGTTGTGTTCATTGCCTTGTCTCCCAAGGTCTTTCCCACATGCCATTGCAACTAATGCCTTTAATAATTGTAACCCCAATATGTCTTGGCCAAAGTCGAGGGGGGCAATGAGAAGCCAGTAATAAGAGGGAGAAGCTTTCCAGATGTTCTCTTCCCACCCCCCACAGCCAAACTCTTCATCCCCTCCTCTTGACACCACTCTAAAGCCCTGGACTCTTCTTCTTTCCTTTGCTCCATTTTCTGTTCTCTTCCTTTCTTATAGATAAAATCACTGCCTACTCCAAACATAAACCAATCCAGTTATTCTTAACACTGAACACAGACAAAAAACCCCCACTACTTTAAATCTAAAGAAGGCATCATTAAATGCAGAGGGGAAAAGGCTGCTGCTTCTCCAGCTGATTCCCCAGAGCCACCCACAAAACAACTTTGGGTCCAGAAATGAGGGGCGAAGGGTGCATGCATTTCCTTAACCTGAAGCGTCTTCAGCCACCCACAGATTCCTAGGCAAAATGCACACATTCTTTAGTAGAAAACAAGATGGTAGAAAGATCAAGAGTAACTGTAAAGAGAACAGAATTTGAAAATAAGGACTTACAGAATCTACTATAGTTAAATCGAGAGAGGGGAAGGGTGTACACAAATGCTTACTTGCTCTTCTAAAAGGAGTAGCTGTCAGGGATCTCCACGCAGGCTGAAACGGATCTCTGCCCAAAGAATCCGGTTTCCTCGGACAGAAGGACTGAATCGCCTTTATATACCCTTAAGTGCAGCATGCACAGTTTTTCTTAGAAATAATAAAACAATAAAACAATAAAACGTTCCTGCCATTTCCTATCACATACAGTGCTAATCAAAATCCAGGTTCCTACAGATACCAGTGGTAAAAAGAGTTACTTTATAAAAAAGAAAAAAAAATAGCATTGGATTGCCTTCAGTTTAGTTTTTTTTTAAATACAGATAGTCCTCGACTTACAACCATTCATTTAGTGACCATTTGAAGTTACAACTTAACTGAAAAAAGTGACATTTGAGCAGCTCTCATACTTACAACTGTTAGAAACGTGATTAAAACACTAACAAAATTGGATTGTAAGAAAAGGGTTTACTCTGCAGAAAATAGAAAAAGCAGTTTGCAAAGTGCAGTGAATCTCTGAGAGAAACTTCAACAGGAATTTCTATAACAGAGACCACACTCAAACATTCAAATTCACAGCATTATATACACTTCTATCGTGAAGCCCCCCTCCCCTCCCCTTCGGTCCCGTTTAAAAGGACTTCAGAGGGCACAATCTTATTCGAGATGCCTAACCAGAATACATCATCCCTCCCCCTGATTGCATCTGTTTCAAAACTTCCCCTGGCCACCCTTTTGTCTTGTTAAGTCCATCATAAGAAAAGGGGAGAGGGGATACAGAGGCAATAAACAAAGGCAATAAACAAAGCAAATAGAGGAAGCAATAACCCTGCAGGCACATCCCCCCTCTCGGGAGAGATAGAATAGGAATGGGTTCTGACAACCGTTTTATTTTTAAACTTCTGTGTTGCTCATACAACCATCCCAGCATCCCTGGAGTTATGTGATCAAAATTCGGGAACCTGCTGATGGGCATATATTTATGATACATGCACCGAAGCCTGGAAGCCCGGTGAGCTGGGAAGGAGCCGCTCCTGCCCTTCAGCCCCAGGGCCGTGCCGGGCGCCAGAGGGCCGAGGCGGCTTCCAACAGCGAGAGAGGTGGGCCGGGCGGCGCGGGGGAGGCTCCGGCATGGGGTGGAGCGCGGCCAGGGGCAGAGCGCGGCCAGGCAACCAGGAGGCGTGGGGACCGGCTCAGCGCCGCAGCTCAGCGCAGCCAGCAGCGGTGGCAGCAGCGGAGTAGCCCAGCGGCAGCTGAGCCTGCCTG
Organism: Protobothrops mucrosquamatus; assembly: GCF_001527695.2. NCBI lineage: Eukaryota > Metazoa > Chordata > Lepidosauria > Squamata > Viperidae > Protobothrops > Protobothrops mucrosquamatus. Next base: position 18,508 of record NW_015390683.1, on the reverse strand, counting down.
GGGCGGCGTTGGGGGCACGCACGATGGCGCTGCAGTGGCAGGAACATGCGCTGTCGGAGAAGGGCGCCCTGGAGGCGGAGGAGCCAGCGGAGAAGGAGGAGGAGGGTGGCGGCGACCGGATGGAGTAACGGTGTCTCGGTTCCTAAGACCATCGGTAATATGTGTTTTCCGATGGTCTTAGGCGACCCCTGTGAAAGCGTCATTCGACCCCCAAAAGGGTCGCGACCCACAGGTTGAGAACCGCTGAAATAAAGGAAGCAATAACCCCGCAGGCACATCCCCCCCCCTCGGGAGAGATAGAATAGGAATGGGTTCTGACAACCATTTTATTTTTAAACTTCTGTGTTGCTCATACAACCATTGCAGCTTCCCTGGAGTTATGTGATCAAAATTCGGGAACCTGGGCATATATTTATGATACATGCAGCATTCGAAGCCCTGGGATTGCCATTTGCAGCCTTCCCAGCTGGATTCCAACAAACAAACAGGATGGAGCAAGCCAGATTCACTGGACGACCTCATGATTCACTTAACAATTGTGGCAAGAAAGCCTGTAAAGTCAGGTGTGACTCACTCAGCAACGTCCTTGCTTAGTAACAGAAACCCTCGCCTCAATGTGGTCCTAAACTGAGCAGTACCTGTAGAAGCACAGGAGAATGAACGGTGAATCCAGACTCCTCAGGACACAAGGACTGAATCCCACTTACACACTCTTACGTGGCATAGGAAGTACTTCTTGGAAATGTAAGGTTTTTCAATGGAAATATGTAAGGTTTTTCAGCTCAGAATCCAAATAAATCCCAAAGAGACTCTGAAAAAGGAGGCTACTGAAAACAAAACAGCTTTATTTCTTTTGATTAAAAGGAAAGCCTGTGGGCTCCTAATCGCTTGTCTCTAACGCAGAGAGACGGAGGAGAAAAGAGAGACACACACTAACAGAAGTTTCTCCTTTTATAACTAGAGCATTTTCTTAACATTACAAGGTTCCTGCGCTCTCTAAGCTCTGCATACACAGTGGTTGGCAGCCAGCCCAAAAACTTTCACTTGTTAGTGTCCAAGCTAAGCTGCGGCAGAGAAGCAAAGGGATAAATTTTAAAACCACAGCAGGGAAGTGAAGCTTGCGAGTCAAAGAAAGGGGGGGGGACAATATACTGCAAGCTATAGCAGACACATTTAGAGTTATAGCTAAGCATTTTCTTTCTCCTTGGTTAGCACAATTTTTGCTAAGTTATCTCTGAGCAAAGTACAGAGCGCAAACAAGAAAGAATGAACCATGGCTGGGTTATACATAAAAGATTACATTTTGAGAGATCACCTTTTTATCTTTCAGAAATAATAAAACCTTCCTATAATTTCTTATCACATACAGTCCTGCCTATCAAAGTGCAGGTTTCCTACAGGTATCAGCAGTAAAACAGCTGCTTTACAAGAAAAAGAAAGTAGCCTTAGACTGCCTTACGTTTTGCTTTCCTGTAAATTGCAGATGCTGCAGAAAAATGGCAGGGTTTCTCAAGCTTGGCAACTTTTCAGATGGGTGGACTTCAAATCCCAGAATTCCCCAGCTAGGCAGAATGTGGACAGTACATACAAATCCTTTGTGCTGCTCGATAAAGAGTAGTTCTCAAACTGCCCTCTGAGGGAGAGAAGGAGAAGTCAAATTCTACCTTCCACATATGGAAGGTGAGAACCTGGGATTATGGTATCTGGTGTAAACCTGGGTAGAGACAAATGGGGACCTCTTTATCATTGATTCAGTTTCAAAATGGCCTCCTCTCATGCCAGTCACCTTGTTTTCCCTTTTAAGTAAGTAGCCAGAATAGCTGTGAAGGAGTCTGTGCCAATATATCAAGAGAACTCAAAGAACAGACGACACTTCCTTCTAATGGCAAAGAATGGCAAAATCCAGGAGCCTCTGGATCCCTTTTGTGAGTTTGATCCCTTATATTTACTTAGCCTTAGATGATCTTTTGACCTTCTCAGGACTTCCCACAACCCATTACCATAACCGAGACATTTACTCAAAGAGATGACTCCCCCAGTAGAGAAGCATGTATTTCAATCAGAGAATAATTAAAAGAAGCAAGCAAATAGGTAGTTCTAATATTTGAAGCATAATTTTTATGTTCTTCCCCCTGCTTTCATTTGGATGAAATGTTTGACTGCCTCTTTCAAAGAGGAGGTTGGAGCTATCTTGGATCTTTCCCTGGGACTCTGATCACTCAATAAATTTTGCTAGAACATTTTGGGCATCTTCCAAAGTATCATCAAGAAAGCTGTTCAGAAAACGATACGTGATAACATATGAACTTGCTCCACCAAACACAGACCCAATAACAGGTATAAAATCAAGAGCCAGTTCCACAAGCGACACAGCTACCCAAATAGATGACCTCGTCAAGAGAGAAAATACCAATTCTGCATCGATCACATTGCCTAACGGGGTTTTCTTGATAGCTGACTTCAGCTCTTTAAATTCTTTTCCCGTCTGAGCTGCCAGAAAACGGAGGGACTGGTCGTCTAAGCCAAACACCTTGCAGAAATATTTCAGAGTATCTACCAAAATTACAATATCACAAGCCATAGAGAGTCCCGGGACAGGCACCGCTCCACAAACGCAAGATACCCAAGCTACCTTTTTTATATAGGATTCCATTAGTTCTTTTTTCTTCATCAATTCATTTTTTGAGAAAATATGCACAGATAGTGTGAAAATATTCTTCTTGTGCTCAGGAAGTTCAGCGGCCATTGTCTCTCGCAGGAGAGGGAAATCATACATGTGCACCTCCCAGCTGGAGATCAGGAATACTCTTGCAGAAGGCTCACCTAGGCTTTTCAAATTATCTTTGCAGTAATTCCTTATGGTCTCCAGGGCTTTCTCCATATTGAAATTTCCTTTCCTCTTTTCACTTTGTATACTGGCATCTATTTTGCTGCACACAAAGTAAAACTTCCTTCCCATTCTTTTTATTTCCTTTGCCAGGAAAGCATCATTTTCAGTTAAGCGAATGGAGATAATAATAATAAAGAAATCATATTTTTCAAATTGGACCTTCTTCAGATATTCCGTTGCCTGAAATTTAGGTGTTCCAATTCCTGGAAGATCCCATAATTTCATATTAGGAAAAGAGGGGTGAGGAAATGCCTTTGGCTTCATGGTTTCTTCTAAAGGCCCAACCTTGGCTGCCGTATCATCATCATCATCACTTACACCCCGGAAGGCATTGACAAAGGAGGATTTACCAGATCCTGTCTGTCCAGTAACTGCAATATTAAGGGGGAGATTTTGCATTTCATTTAAGCTTTTTTGGTATTTAGCTGCAACTTCAGGGATACTGCCTTCATCCAAATCTCTCTTTAAGTCTTCAAAATCTCTCTTTACAATATCCTTTACAATTGTATTGCCCATAGTTGCTCTTTGGATACTGCAGTGTATCTGGAAAAGAAAAGAGACATTTGGATATTTCTCATCTGTCTGGCACTTCGAACTTTATAATTGGAGAAGACCCCCGAGAATATTGTGGACAGTCAAGAAAGAATAACAGAGTTGGAAGGGACTTGGAGGTCTTCTAGTCCAGCCCCATGCACAAGCAGGAGATCCTATACCATTCTAGACAAATGGTTGTCAAATGTCTTCTTAGAAAGCTCCAGTGATGGAGGATCTACAATTTCTTGAGGCAAGCTGTTCCAGTGATTAATTGTTCTCCCTGTCATGAAATTTCTACTTAGTTCTAGGTTGGATCTCTCCTTGATTAGTTTCCATCTTTTATTTCTTGTTCCTGCCTTCAGGTATTTTGGAGAAGACCTTAGCCCCCTCTTCTGTGTGACAACACCTCAAATATGGGAAGACTGCGGTCCTGTCACCCCTAGTTTTTTTTTAATTGGGCTAGACATACCCAGTTCTGGCAACCTCTCATCATATGTTTTAACCTCCAGTCACTTAATCATCTTTGTTGGTCTTCTCTGCACTCTTTCTACAATCTCCATATCTTTTTTGTATTGTGGTGACCAAAACTGGATGCAGTATTTCAAGTGGGGTCTTACCAAAGCAGTATAAAACTATAGTAACACTTCACTTGATCTTGATACTATCCCTCTGCGGATGCAACCTAAGGACTGAATTGGCTTTGGGGGCATATGCAGCACACTGCTGGCTCATATTTAAGTGGTTGTCTATTAGGACTCCAGGATCTCTCTCACAGTTACTGCTGTTGAGCCAGGTGCCACCTACTCTACTGTATATTCTACTGTATACCCTCTAACTGTACATTTCAGTCATCCCGCCAAGTTTCAGTAATGGCAACACTATCATACCTGCCCTCGTTCACTAGTACTTCAGGTTCACCCTGTGTATTCATTATAATTTCTGCATTAGTGTATAAGCATCTGAGTCCTTTTTGACTGACCCATTGTTTGCTTCCTACATCTCCTGTTTCGTATTTCAATTCCCCTACTTTCTTAACACTTGATTGATTGCCTCGAGCTTTATGCTTGGGATTAGGCTCTAAAATTTGGTCTTTCTCCACCTCTCAGTATTAGTTTAAAGCCCTTTGGATAAGATGAGCCAATTGGTTTTCTATGAAGTGTAGCCCATCCCTTGCCAGAAGGTAGGTGCAGATATTGTAGACCGTAGTTTCTGAATCCAAAGTTTTCTTGGCAGCAGCATCCCCTGAGCCAGTGGTTTCCTTCAAAGGTTTTGTGTTCACTAATTGAATGCCTACCATTTGTTGGGAGTACAGAGGAAACCATCACCTTTGCCCCCATCTCTTTGGCCAGGGGTAGGCCACCTTGGCTCTTTTAGACTCGTGGACTTCAACTCCCAGAATTCCTGAGCCAGCCATGCTGAGGGGAAAGGGAGAGGTTTCCAAGCTGAGCCATGCTGGCTCAGGAATTCTGGGAGTTGAAGTCCACGAGTCATGAGGGGGCCATAGTTACCCCATGCTGGCTCAGGAATTCTGGGAGTTGAAGTCCACGAGTCATGAGGGGGCCATAGTTACCCCATGCTGGCTCAGGAATTCTGGGAGTTGAAGTCCACGAGTCATAAAAGAGCCAAGGTTGCCTACCCCTGTCTTTGGCTCTCATGCCTAACTGTCATAACCTCTTGATATTGTTTTCCTGCTCTTGTTGTATCATTTATCACCACATGAAAGAGGAGAAACAGGTTATAATCTGTTGAATTAATTATTTTGATAAGCCCCTCAGTCAATCTTGCTCCTGGGAGACTGCAAACCTCCCTAGATAGATTGTCTGGCCTACAAATTGCTGGTTCAGTTCCTCTGAGCAGTGGGTCTGCTATCACCAAGACACACACCTTTTTTTTTTTCTTGAGGAAGTCTGGTCTATTCTTTTTCCTATCTTTGGTGCACTTGGTGTCCCTTCTCTAGGTGTGTGTGAGCTTTCTTCCAAGGGGATATTATGAATTCGAACGTTTGGCTCCAGGCGGCCTGGATGAGACTGGCTTGGATTTCTTTCCTTTTTACGAGTGACACGATGCCATTGGTCTATCTCTAAAGCAGTGGTTCTCAACCTTCCTAACGCCACGACCCTTTAATACAGTTCCTTATGTTGTGATGACCCCCAACCATAAAATTATTTTCGTTGCTACTTCATAACTGTAATTTTGCTACTGTTATGAATCGTAATGTAAATATCTGATATGCAGGATGTATTTTCATTGTTACGAATTGAACATAATTAAAGCATAGTGATTAATCACAAAAACAATATAGCAATGCTCGCTGGAGAAGCTTACTCTTCCTTGCTCAAAAATNGGAAGGAAGGAAGGAAGGAAGGAAGGAAGGAAGGAAGGAAGGAGAGAGAGAGAGAGAGATTGAGAGAGCCCCCCATCCTCATCCCAGCACCTCTTGCCCTCTCCCAGCCACCCCCTGGGACCTGCCCGCCCCTCCAGCCTCCTGAGCGCCATCGCAGCGGCGGGGTCGCGGGAGCCCCTTTCCACGCCGCACAGCCCTTCATCACCACGAGCCTTCCCCGACTCATCGCACACAAGAGGGGTGCGGCTGGAGCGCCAGCTCCCTCTCGGAAGGCGCCACATCTTCCCTCCTGGCCTAGCCGGCTGGCCTCCAACGCACATGCGGGTATCACCGCCGCCTCGCCCTCTTCCCTGCTGCCTGGCCACTTCCAGAGCCTGGAGCCCAGCAAGCCAGGAAGGAGCCGCTCCTGCCCGCCAGCCCAAGGGCTGCACCGGGCGCCAGAGGGCTGAGGCAGCCTCCGACGGCAATAGAGGCGGGCCAGGTGGCGCGGGGGAGGCTCCAGTGCAGGGTGGAGCACGGCCGGGGCGGAGCACGGCCGGGCAACCAGGAGGTGTGGGGACCGGCTTGGTGCCGCAGCTCAGCTCAGCCAGCAGCGGCAGCAGCAGCAGAGCAGCCCAACGGCAGTGCCAGCAGCGGCCCAGACCCAGCTCGGCTCGGCCTGGCCACCCACGCAGCTGAGCTGGCCCGGGGCAGCGTCGGGGGCGCGCGTGATGGCGCTGTGGCAGCAGGACCATGTGCTGTCGGAGAAGGGCACCCTGGAGGCGTAGGAGCCAGCGGAGGAGGAGGAGGAGGGCGGCAGCGACCGGATAGAGTAGCGGTGTCTCGGTTCCTAAGACCATCGGAAATATGTATTTTCCGATGCTCTTAGGCGACCCCTGTGAAAGCATCGTTTGACCCCCCAAAAGGATCGCGACCCACAGGTTGAGAACCGCTGAAATAGAGGAAGCAATAACCCCGCAGGCACATCCCCCCCCTCGGGAGAGATAGAATAGGAATGGGTTCTGACAACCGTTTATTTTTAAACTTCTGTGTTGCTCATACAACCATCGCAGCATCCCTGGAGTTATGTGATCAAAATTCGGGAACCTGCTGATGGGCATATATTTATGATACATGCAGCATTCGGAGCCCTGGGATTGCCATTTGCAGCCTTCCCAGCTGGATTCCAACAAACAAACAGGATGGAGCAAGCCAGATTCACTGGATGACCTCATGATTCACTTAACAATTGTGGCAAGAAAGGCTGTAAAGTCAGGTGTGACTCACTCAGCAACGTCCTTGCTTAGTAACAGAAATTCTGGCCTCAATGTGGTCCTAAACTGAGCAGTACCTGTAGAAGCACAGGAGAATGAACAGTGAATCCAGACTCCTCAGGACACAAGGACTGAATCCCACTTACACACTCTTATGTGGCATAGGACAGGGCTTTTCAACCAGTGGTACGGGTACCACCTGTGGTACATTGGCACCTGGCAGGTGGTACGCGACCTTCCTAGAAAAGTGGTAGTGGGGGAGGGGAATGAGCTGAACTGGTAGCAGCACCGCACAAGCCTGAGCGAGAGATATCTGGAGCTGCAGGGCTGTCAGGGCTCAGCGGAAGCGCCAGGATCAGTGCTGCTTTCCAGCTGATCGGCACTTCTTCGGGGCTGTCAGGGCTCAGTGGAAGCGCCAGAATCAGCGCCAGGCTCCAGCTGGAGCTCGGCGCTGATCCTGGTGCTTCTGCTGAGCCCTGAAGAAGCACCAATCAGCTGGAAAGCAGTACTGATCCTGACGCTTCTGCTGAGCCCAGAAAAAGTGCCGATCAGCTGGAATGTTGTAGCATCTCCAGGGTCTTGTGATTTACATTCAGATGCTTGGTAACTAATTCATATTTATGATGGTCACAGTGTCCCAGGGTCATGTGAAGTGACCAAAACCTGCTGCAACCACTCAGCAGATGGGGGGGAATAAAAACCAAACACCCCACCATCCCACCACCGCTGCCAATCCTCAACATAAATGCTCACAACAATGAAAACCTCGGACAGGACGAAGAGCGCCACCGAGTGGGCAGGCAGGTGTCTTGCTCGGCTGTGGCTTGGGGGTACTTTTTTCAGTGCCATTGTAACTTCAAACAGTCACTAAGCGAACTGTTGTAAGTCGAGGACTACCTGTACTTTATCACTTTTTTCCTTTTTGGGGGGGGGTCATCAAATTTTTGACACCTTGCTAGGCGACTGGTGGTACTCGGATGTTGCCATATTCTAAAAGTGGTACAATGGGTGAAAAGGTTGAAAAGCCCTGACATAAGCCATCTGATCATGTTTCCCATCTGGTCTAAATCCTAAAGGTCTTAAATCCTTCCAAAACCCTGGTGGCCCAGTGATAAGAATGCAGCATAGCAGGCTAACTCTGCATTCCCATCGCCAGCAGTTCGATCCTGACCAGTTCAAGGTTGACTCAGCTTTCCATCCTTCCAAGGTTGGTAAAATGGGGACCCAAATTGTTGGGGTCAATATGCAAATAATGCTTCTACATTGTAAACCTCCAAGAGACTGCTATAAAGCACTATGAACGAAATGTAAGGCTAAATGCTATTGCTATTGCTAAAGCTGAAATCAGTCTTGCAAACTTACAAGTACTTCACTTCTCAGTCCCTATTTTTTACCAAAAAACTAGAGAGGGTCTCTTGTGTGCCTCTTGCTCCATTTACATTATTACTGCTGGCTAAGTTGCCTTTTATCTGTCTGTTCTTTCTATTGTGTGTCAAGGTCAAGTTGTAATTGTATACTATTACTATTGGTGCCTTTGATAATTACACCAATATGCCTGGATGAATGTCCAAAGAAAGGGGGATGAAAAACCAGTCAAAGAAGGGAGAAGCTTTCCAGAAGTTCTCCTCCCCAGCCAGAGAAAACCAACACCTCCCCCCCACCGTTGACACCACACAACCCCCCTGAGCTCTTCTTTTTATACACCGGTATATACATATTCCATTGCTTTCCTTTCTTATTGAGAAAATATCTGCCTGGCCACAAACACAACCCAATCCATTTATTAACTGAACTAGTCCAGCCTAAAATCCAATGTTAAACCCAAAGAAGATATCAACAAACACAGGGGAGAAAAGTCTGATGCTTCTCTGGCTGATTCCCCAAAGCTATCCTCAAAAAAAATTGGGCCCAAAAATGAACTGCTGCCTTTCATAATTGCAACCACAATTCTGCCTGGATCAATGTCCAAAGAGGTGAGGTGGAGTGAAAGCCCCCCAGGGGAGCAAGAAGCTTTCCAGATGTTCTCCTCCTCAGGCAGACAAAGCCAACCCCTCCTCTTCAGATCACTCTACATCAGTGTTTCTCAACCTTGACAATTTTAAGGCATGTGGACTTCAACTCCCAGAATTCCACAGCCAGCTTTGCTTTGCTGGCTGTGGAATTCTGGGAGTTGAAGTCCACATACCTTAAAATTGTCAAGGTTGAGAAACACTGCTCTACATCTCTGGCCGTTTGTTCTTTCTTTAGATACATTACTCTATTCTCTTCCTTGAAGCCGTTTCAGCCATGGGAAAGAAAACGAAGGTGAAGTATTTCATATATCTCTGTTTACAAACCTCTAGTTACCAAATCTTGGAAGCCTGATGGTCATTTCAATCCCTCCCTCCCTCTTGAACCCAAGACAGTGAAGGAGGAACCAGTATAAGTTTATTTCTAACGCTCTCTTCCTCTCTGAAGTACTTTCAGACTTGCAAGTCATGGTTCATGTTACAACAGCAGAGGACAAACCTAAGCAAACCCAGTTATTAAGTATATTAACAATCCAGTGTAGACCCGAAGAAGGCACCACCCAATGCAGGGAAGAGAAATTTGTTTTTGCTTCTTTGGCTGATTCCCCAAAGCCACCCACAAAAACCTGGGGTCCAGAAACGAGGGATGAAGGGTGCATGGATTTCCTTAACGCTGAAGGGTTTTCAGCCATTCACAGATTCTATGGTGAATCTGTAGTAGAAAAGAAAAGAAATTCTATTGAAGGCTGCTTTATAGGAAGATCAGCAGAAACTGAAAAGAGAACTAGGCATTCTCTNCTAGGCATTCTCTCTCCTGGGCCTCTTCTTCCAGCTCCATTGCTGTTTTGGGCTGAGCTGCCCTTTTACCTGACTGTTCCCACTCCTGTATGTCGCTGCCCTGTCTCCCAAGGTCATTCCAGAGACCGTTACAACTGGTGCCTTTGATAATTGCAACACCAACAAGTCTGGGGCAATGTCCGAGGTGGGGGGAGGGAGATAAAACCCAGTAACAAGGCAGAAGCTTTCCAGATGTTCTCCTCCCCAGCCAGGCAAAGCCAATCCCTCCTCCTGACATCACTCAAAACCCGTGGGCTTTTTCTTTTGATGCATATTCTGTTGTCTTCCTTTCTTATTAATAAAATCACTGCCTGGCACAAACATAACTCAATCCAGTTATTATCTACACCAAAGTCCAGCCTAAAAATCCAGTGTAAACCCAAAGAAGGCATCATTAAATGCAGGAGAGAACAGTCTGCTGCTTCTCCAGCTGATTCCTCAGAGCCACCCACAAAAAACTTTGGGCCCAGAAAATTGAGGTGAAGGGTGCAATGCATTTCCTTAACCCTGAGGGGTTTTTAGCAATTCGCAGATTCCAAGGCACAGTGCACACATGTTTAGTGCAAAAGGAAATGGTATTGAAGACTACTTAATAGGAAGATCAACAAAAACTGAAAAGAGATTAGAATTTAAAAGCAAGGAGTACCGAATCTACAATAATTAAACCAAGAGAGGGGAAGGGAGTGCACAAATGCATACTTGCTTTCCTAAAATGAGTAGCTGTCAAAGATGTCCACGCAGGTTGGAATTGATCTCTGCCCAAAGTCTCCAAATTCTTCACAGAGAAGGACTGAATCCCCCTTATATACTCTTAAGGGCTGTTTGCATTGCTTTTTGCAAATAATCAAATACTCCTCCCATTTCTTATCGCATGCAGTTCTGCCTATCAGAATCTCTCACCCAGTAAATTATTTCCAAAATCCAGAGCTATCCAAAAAAAAAGAGTGGGGAACAGGGCAGGACCTAAAGTTTTTTGTTGTTGTTGTTGCTGTAGTACATCAGTTATTGTTGAATAAATTCATGCAACAAGCTCAAAGAAAGTATTTTAACACTTTGAAAATGAAAGGAAAGACTGGTCAATGAAAAACTTCATTATTTCCTGGCAGGATAATCATTTTCATCCAAAATGCAGAAAAAAAGTGACAAGCAAAGGAAATTAAAGGAAGGCTGTACGAAAAGGGCAGGAAATCAAGTTAAATATAGTTTATGCCATCTCCAGTCCCTACTGTGTCCACCTTGGTTCACTCTGGGATGGAAAGAGTGAGGCTGTTCCACACACTATACAATTGGTGGGTTGGTGGGTTGCTTGGTTGGTGGGTGGGTTGATTGATTGATTGGTTGGTTGATTGATTGAATGATTGATCCACCTTTGGGTAAGAGCGTAAGGGTAACAGAATGCCCAAGAGATTCATCCGTACAAATTGAGCACATTTTTGCTTCCTTCCCCAAGTTGTCACTTTATCTTCAGAAACGTATTAGCATTCAGTAGATCCATTATGGAAGGTCTCAGGAAGCATGGAGGCGGGGGTGGGTGAGCAGAATGAGGACTAGCCTTGCCTCCCATTCCCTTAGTTTGCTCTCTTGAAACCATCCTGGCCTCCATGACATCCATACACTGCTTTATACGTTGCCTATGGATCCTTTAAGAACTTCTCACCTCTCTTTTTGAGGGTCTTCAACATCTTCACCCCACCACAACTCTCTTATTCTTCCCTTCCTCTTGACCTATGGACAGCCATTTGTCTGAAATGGTATAGGGTTTCCTGCCTGAGCAGGGGGTTGGACTAGATGACCTCCAAGGTCCCGTCCAACTTTATTATTATTATTATTATTATTATTATTATTATTATTATTATTATTATTATTATTATTATTATTATTATTATTATTATTATTATTATTATTATTATTATACTAAAGCACTACAATATACATTTGCATTGGTCACTCAATTTGTATTGAGCATGTGAACCTGGTGTTTATTGTGGTTTCTGTGTAGCCAGGGTGGGGACATACGGGCATCATAGCCTGATGGCATCTTAAGAATATAAAATGATGGAAACCTTCAAATAGGGAAAGGTAAATGTGATAACTTCCCTAGGAAAGGAATCCCATTCATAAGAAAAGGTCTCAAGTCATGTTTTCAACACCCAATCAGCCAGGAATTAATCAAACTATGTAGGAATGTTAGAACTGCTTGGATTACCCAGTCCACTGTCTAAGCCAGGGGTAGTCAACCTTGGGTCTTTTATGACTTGTGGACTTCAACTCCCAGAATTGCCAGATTCCTTGCAAAACGGACAAGCAAACAATGAGATGGGATTAGGAAAGGTTTCAAGGATTCACAATCAGTAACCAAAACCAATAAACATGACAACCTATAACCTCGTACTAATATGGCAAATGTCATCTTGTACCAAAAATGACGTATCTAATCGACCAAGTCTGAACAGTAACCTTGTGAAAGAAATCACACAGGCTAAAATGTAAATAGCGAAGAAACTCTTTTTGTATAAATATCAATGTCAGCTTTTATTCAACGCACTTGATTATCTACATCAAAATCTAGCCAAAACATCCAGGGTAAACCTGAAGAAGGCATCATTGCTGATAAGAGTTCTACAGAGGAATCGTTGAGTCTGTTATTTGTGCTTCTATAACTGTCTGGTTTGGCACAGCAACCAAACAGGACACCGTACAGAGTTCAGCGGATAATTAGGACTGCAGAAAACACAATCACAACCAGCCTGCCTTCCACTGAGGATCTGCATACTGTACAAACCAGAAAGTGGCTGAGAAAATATCTACAAACGCCCTCATATCCTGGACATAATCTATTTCAACTGCTTCCCTCTGGACACCACTATAGGGCATTGCATGCTGAAACAACTAGACATAAAGATAGTTTTTTCCCCACATGCCATCACTCTGCTGAACACTTAATTCCCACAGCACCATCTCATTTCTCATCTTTTCTCATCTTCTCATCTTTCCTACTATCTTCTCCTATTGGTTTCTTATGATTTATCAATTGTTGTTTGTAATTTATGATTAATACGTGTCATTATGATTTATGACCTATTACTTGCTGTTTATATGTACACTCTGAGCTTATGCACTGGACACAAATTCCTTGTGTGTCCGATCACACTTGGCCAATAAAGAATTCTATTCTGTTCTGTTCTGCTCTGTTCTGTTCTGTTCTGCTCTACTCTATCTATTCTGCTGTATTCTATTCTATTCTATTCTATTCTATTCTATATTCTATATTCTATATTCTATATTCTATATTCTATATTCTATATTCCATATTCCATATTCTATATTCTGCTCTATTCTATATTCTATTCTATTCTATTCTATTCTATTCTATTCTATTCTAATTGCATGACCTCTGTAGATGCCCTACACTAAATAAACATCAAATCAAATCTGGAAGAAGGGAATGCAAACTTTCTTGTAGAATGGAAGACATGGATTTTTTTTCTACACCAAATCAAAAGAATCAGGCAGGGACTGGAATCCTATTATTTATTGGGGGTTTTTTATTTGAATTACACCATCTCTTTTAGTTCAAGCACACATTCAAAGCTGCTGATTATATTTCTCTCTGCTTAACTGGTTTCTATTTGGGAAAAGATTAAGCATCATATCAAAGATCCTGCCTGATCAGCTTGAGAAGATGTACAGGCCACAGAAAGGGGACGACGTCTTGGATGGAAGGAAGCGCTTTAGAAGAGAAGCTTCATCAGGAGGAGCCCCAGGAATGCTGGGAAGAACGATGCAAAGGAGGGAGGGGCTTTGCTGCAGACCACCTCTTTAATGACAACGTCTCCTGGGAAACCAGGTAGGGCGGCCATGACTTCAAGGGAAGGCTTCCCTATCAGATCTTCTATTTTCTTACAATCCGTTTTCGTAGCGCAAATTTCAAAGTTGGCATGAATCGCTGAAGGAAGAGGGAAACATCAGTGATTGGAGCCATCATTCAGACTTAAACGAATTCTTCCACCCACCCAAATACAGGTTTCCAATACTATTTTCATGACCAGGCTCAGATTATTATTCTTCAGAAAATGATGTGAAGACCCCGCTGTCTGGAGAACCCCTTATTGCAGGAAAAGCAGAAGGAAGGAGAACAACAGTGGACTTTATTACAGTGAGGATGGGGGCATTGTTGGAAGACCTGAAGGACCCTCACCGATTAGATGCCATAGGATCAATCAGATTTATGTGGCTTGTCTTACTTACATTTGTTTTCTTTATGTTGCAAACTGTAATTCATACAGACATCGGCCCCAGCAGGACATTCTTCCTTTGCACCAGAGCAAGGTACATAAATACAATGTGAACACTGTATGGAACTACCTGTAAAGAAAAGAAAAAATGGAAAAAAGCTAAGAGAGTAAGGCAGGGATAGGGAATCAGAGACACTTTCAATTTCACTGAACCAGGACTTTCAGCAGCCTTAGCTGGGCTGGCCAGTGGAGATGATGCTGAGACATAATCATATTGAGGTAAGTTGACAATGAAGAATTCTTCTACAAAGAAAGTTTAGCAGAAGCCATCGTGAGGTAGTTGTACGCTACTAAATCCTGGCAGGGAGGGGAAGAATAAGTAAGAAAAAGCACAGGTTAGACAGAAAGCAAAAACAAATCTTCTTTGTTCCATTTGGACTCTATCAAAATTCCTGGCACAAGTAGCGAGTTAGAAATAGGAAGGAAGTGTTCAAAGAAAAATCAGGTGCAGTTCCAAGCTGGGAATAAAATGGAGGCTGCTTTTGAAAGAAGGTGTAGGAAGTTTGTTGTTTTTCTAAACTGACCGTTGTTTCTTTCATAAAAACTATTATACTATAAACCATTTAGAGTCACTGTGAAAGTGAGATGGGTAGTACATAAATTTGATGAATGAAAAATCTGAAGCCTTTTTTCACCTATCAAGTTGAAGAGAAAATTTGAGAGGTAGCAGGGTTATAAAATTTCACTTTTAAAGAGAGACATTCTGGTCAGGTTATGTGGTCTCGAAGCTCACTTTTTGGTGAGACAGGTGGAAAAACAAATTTAATAAATAAATGAACGGCCCACCTCAGGACCCTCACTCATTTACCTGACCCAGGGTGTGATTAAGGCCCACTCATGTCCCAAGAATGGACATCTGGAAGGAAAGGAAAACATCCTTTTAACAATGCAGGTTGAAGTCGAACAAAGCAGAGAAAGAAAGTGAGAAAAAACACCAAATAAAGTGAAGAGTGGCAATGAAATATTTTAAATAAAATTAACTATTTCATCCGTGTAACTAGGGAGGAAATCTCTGTGGTGCCTCCTTTTCCTTGGTGTCCTAAACATGTGCTTATTTTGCTTACTGGTTATTCCGTGTCTAACATGGTCATATGAAAGGCCACGAGTGTAGTTAATTCTCTCTTGAGTTAAATTCTTTTCGATAAACTTTGGTCTACTCTGACCCTACACCTAATATTTTTTCCAGCAAACCACTCCATCTTTGAGGAGTTCTCAAGGCTTTTCATAGTGCCTAGGCGAACCCCAATTGGCCAGGGCGGAAGATCCTCCTTAGTTCCATTGACACCCCCCCCAGGAGGACAACGCTGACCATACCTGTAGTCAGGAGGATGGAGAAGGAGAAAAGCCCCAGGAGAAGCTGCATGATGATGAGTTAGGCACAGAAGTTAGAAAAAAAGTGATCTCTTCTTCAAGAAACACAATTGTCTGGCTGGGAGGTTCTGCAAAACAACACACGAGGCATCCATAAACAAAAAAGAATCTGAAACACTTGTAAAACTCCTTTTTAATTACCCCTGAAGCTTCAATGTTGTCTCTGATCATTACCGTAGAATCACCTTCTGCATGGACTTTTGGAGGACCTGCTTTGAGAAGGCAATTCACCATCTTCACCTCATTTTCGGTTGCCATAGCAATGGGGGGGGAGATGTATTCTTTTAGTTTAGACAAAACAATAACTGTTCTGTGGGAACCAAGGTCAAGCTACCTAAGTTTTGGTGGGCTGAAGCTTCTGGGGGTGGGAAGTTCAACTTGTTACTTTGTAACCTTGGGGAGGGGGAACTTTCAGTCTTGGTTTCACCTTTGTTCGTGCCGATACTATGTAGCCATTAAATGTGTTCTTTGAGGAAAGCAATTGCATCGGAGTTCTTATTTCTACTGGTCTCATCTATCAAAACCATGACACTGAGGACTTAAAGGAACAGGGTAACAACAACACAGGTGTTGGCCATCTTGCAGGTAGTCTCTCCCATACCTCACCCTTTTTAATAAACATCATTAAACTTTGATTTGTTTTTCTTTACTTTGTACAAGGCTAGTGCCACCTCTGTGTCCTTCCCATACCTTGATGGGGAGTCAGTGATAACATTTTGATGTCCTACAGGATGTGTAGTAGTGAAGCGGTATGGTAGTGATGTAAGATATCACCTGATTAACCGGGAATTTGTATCCTTCATCTGCTGTAGCCTAGGGAGTAGCTAATCATGCTTTATCACAGTGAATTCCTGACCCCAGAGATACACACTCAGATCATTATAGAGTATTGATGGCCCATTTCTTTTTCTTTTTTTGTATTGAAATCTTCGTTAGTTGATCAAAATATAAAATACAAAGAAAAATGAAAATAAAGAGAAAGGGAGGAAAAGGAAAAAGGCTCTGCCACTTGATCTCTCTGAGAATGACTCCCTTTAAAAAAAGCAACTAGGTCTTTACGTGCAGCACCCTGTCTGGCTGAGGAATTGTAGAGGTTGCAGTCCACATACCTGAAAAGTTGCCAAGTTTGAGAAACACTGTTTGTTTTACGGTGTCTGCCAGAGATTTGCAAAAAACGAAACTTAAGTACAAAAATGTACTTCCTTTTTCTTGTAAATCTGCTTTTGATTTCAAAGTTGGCATCTGAGGGAAACTCGAATTTTGATAGGCAGGATTCCAGTCATGCAAAATGGGAGGAACGTTTTTATTATTTGAAGAAACAATGCAAAAGGAATTAAGAAGTATAGAAGTGAGATTCAGTCCTTCTGTTTGGAGGACCCTGGATAATTTTAGAAGAGATCACTCCTAGCGTGTGTAGAGATATTTGAGAATTATTCCTTCTAAAAAAGCAAGTAAGCGTTCGTGTATATTCTTTCCCCTCTCTAGGTTGGATTACTGTAGATTTTATATTCTCTTTTCTTTTTCTCTTGAACTTCCTATAAACTAACCTTCAATGCCATTTCCTTTTGCACCAAAGAACGTGTGCTCTGCGCCAGGGAATCTGTGGATGGCTGAAAACCCTTCAGGGTTAAGGAAATGCATGCATCTTCGCCCCTCATTTCTGGGCCCAAAGTTTTTTATGGGGGGGAATCAGCTGTAGAAGCCACAAACTTTTCAGAGTAGAGTAGAGTAGAGTAGAGTAGAGTAGAGTAGAGTAGAATATGGAATTAGAATTAGAATTGGAATTGGAATTGGAATTGGAATTGGAATTGGAATTGGAATTGGAATTGGAATTGGAATAAGAATAGAATAGAATAGAATAGAATAGAATAGAATAGAATAGAATAGAATAGAATAGAATAGAATAGAATAGAAAATATAGAGTAGAGTAGAGTAGAGTAGAGTAGAGTAGAGTAGAGTAGAGTAGAATAGAGTAGAATAGAATAGAATAGAATAGAATAGAAGCTGGAAGGGACCTTGGAGGTCTTCTAGTCCAGCCCCCTGCTCAAGCATCTCAGACAGGTAATTGTCCAGTCTCTTCTTGAAAAATTTCCAGTGATGGTGCACCCACAATTTCTGGGTTTAAGCTGTTCCACTGGTTGATTGTCCTCACTGTCAGGAAGTTTCTCCTCAATTCCAGGTTTTTTCTATGTTTGATCAGTTTCCAACATTGTTTCTCGTCCTTCCATCTGGTGCTTTGGGGAACAACCTGGCCCCCTCTACCTTGTGGAGAATTGCAATGGGATAGATGTTATTGTGTGATATCTAAGGAAGCTGACCATCTAACTGCTTCTGCTGTGGCTGAGGCCATCCCAGGCGCTTTGAAATTTGCAAAAAAACGAAACTTAAGTACAAAACTGCACTTCCTTTTTTCTTGTAAATCAGCTTTTGATTTTAAAGTTGGCATCTGTAGGAAACGCGACCTCAACTCTTCACATTCTTTTCCGGTGTGAAGTGCCAGCAAATGAAGTGAATTGTCATCTAGAACAAATGCATTGCAGATACATTTCAGACCATCCAGTAATATTGGAATATCACAAAGTATAGAGAGACCTGGAGCAGGCACTGCTCCACAAGCATAAGAGGCCAACGCTACCTTCTTTATATATGATATTATTTCAGCTTTTTTCCCTCCTCAGTTCATTTTCTGAGAAAGTCTGCCGTTTTTGAAATATGCTTCTTGTAGTAAGGAGGTTCAGCAGCCATGGTTTCTTGCAGGAGAGGGAATCATACTAGTCTATCTTCCAATTAGAGATCACAAATACTCTTGCGGAAAGTCCACCTGCCCTTCTCAAATTATCTTCACAGTATTTCCTTATAATTGCCAGGGTTTTCTCCAGCTCTGTTTTTTCCTTTGGTGCGTATTCTATTGTCTTTCTTTCTTATTGATAAAATCATTGGCAAAAACGTAATGCAGGCCAGTTATTAACTATACC
>NW_015390682.1:47465-52771 GCF_001527695.2 Protobothrops mucrosquamatus | reverse complement strand
TGGTACGGGTACCACCTGTGGTCCATTGGCACCTGGCAGGTGGTACGCGACCATCCTAGAAAAGTAGTAGCGGGGGAGGGGAATGAGCTGAACCGGTGGCAGCACCGCACAAGCCTGAGCGAGAGACGGCTGGAGCTGCAGGGCTGTCAGGGCTCAGTGGAAGCGCCAGGATCAGTGCCAGGCTCCATCTGGAGCTCGGCGCTGATCCTGGTGCTTCTGCTGAGCCCAGAAGAAGCGCCAATCAGCTGGAATGTTGCAGCCTCTCCAGGGTCTTGTGATTTACATTCAGATGCTTGGCAACTGATTCATATTTATGACGGTCACAGTGTCCCAGGGTCATGTGAAGTGACCAAAACCTGCTGCAACCACCCAGCAGACGGGGGGGGGATAAAAACCAAACACCCCCCACCCCACCCCTGGTGCCAATCCTCAACAGAAACGCTCACAACATTGAAAACCTCGGACAGGAGGAAGAGCGCCGCCGGGCGGGCAGGCAGGTGTCTTGCTCGGCTGTGGCTTGGGGGGCACTTTTTTCAGTGCCATTGTAACTTCGAACAGTCACTAAGCGAACTGTTGTAAGTCGAGGACTACCTGTACTTTATCACTTTTTTCCTTTTTCTTTTTTTTTTGGGTCATCAAGTTTTTGACACCTTGCTAGGCGACTGGTGGTACTCGGATGTTGCCGTATCCTAAAAGTGGTACAATGGGTGAAAAGGTTGAAAAGCCCTGGGATAGATGACATAGATATAGATAGAAAGACAGATGATAGATACCGGTAGAAACCAGAGGGCTGTGGGTGGCTTGTCTCATCTAGCACCACATACAGCGAAGACATCGCCACCTGCTGGTAAGGAGTAGCTCTCCGCCCTCTTTTCCAAAACCAGCAAAGGAAAGTCAAAAAGTGAAGTTTTTGAGAAAAATGATTCTGAATCCAGGAAGGGAAAACAGATACGACACCAACAAGGGAGAGGAAATGGTGTCTGTTGCTCGCTCATCTTGCAAATGGCCACTCAGCCCAGGTGCGGAGAGAAACCAAGGAAGAAGCATTTCAGAGGATTCAGAGAGACGCTCCACCTTAATTCACTCGGGAGAAACCAGGCTGGAAAATAAAAGCCTTTTGTAGTTTCCCCGGCCTCTTGTTTTAAGCCCAAGATGAGTGTTAAAAGATTGCTTGATGAAATCTAGGTTGGTCTTGGGTCTTTGATCTTGACCAGCTGTGTCGTCTTCGAAGTTTTGTTTTGTTTTTTTTTTCTTAAAACTTTTTTGACAGTTAACATCTGTGTGCAAGGCTTGGAAATTTAAAAAAACAACACTTAAACGACTGGACGGATGGAAACTCATCAAGGAGAGAAGCAACCTGGAACTAAGGAGAAACTTCCTGACAGTGAGAACAATTAACCAGTGGAACAACCTGCCTCCAGAAATCGTGGGCGCTCCATCGCTGGAAGTTTTTAAGAAGAGACTGGACAGCCATTTGTCTGAAATGGTATAGGGTTTCCTGCCTGAGAAGGGGGTTGGACTAGAAGACCTCCAAGGTCCCTTCCAACTTTATTATTATTATTATTATTATTATTATTATTATCATTATCATTATTGATCATCGCACAGCCAGCCAGATGTTCAGACTGCATTTGGCATTTTTGTCTACCTATCGAGTCCTTCCCAAGGACCTGGGATAGGCAGATGTGGATGTTTGATGGTATTACAGATATCGTCGCAGGATGGAAGCAGTTCCTAGTAAGGCCGCCTTTTGCAATTGACTCATGGTGAATTTGTCAATGCCGATGATGGTGTCCAAGTGGTGCTCCAGTTGTTTTGGGATTGCACCCAAGTCGCCTATTACTATTGGTACTACCCTTGCTTGCCTTTGCCACAGTGTTTCTATTTCTGTTTGTAGGTCTTTGTATTTTGTTATCTTTTCCAGTTCTTTCTCATTTATTCTGCTGTCTCCAGGCACTGCCACGCCCACTATCCAGACTTTTTTGTCTTTCTTATCGACAATTGTTAAGTCCGGGGTGTTATGTGGCAGGTGCTTGTCTGTTTGAATTATTATTGTTGTTGTTGTTGTTGTTACTTCACAGATTAAAGGGATGCATAGAAACAAGAGGCTTCCTCTGATAAAATTGCAGTTTCCCCCCCAAAAAATTAACAGAGATGTGTAATTTAATCCTTAAATTACAAGCATTAACTTAGCAACGGTTTGAAGTTACAACAACAATGAAAAAAGTGACTTACGAATGGTCCTTGTGCTTGCGACCATTGCCGCATCCATACAGACATGTGATGAAAAATGTGGGTGTTTGGGAACGAGCTCCTATTTTATGATGGCTTCAACATCTGGGTTTATGTAGTATAACAACAACAACAACAATAATAGTTGGAAGGGACCTTGGAGGTCATCTAGTCCAACCCCCCTGCTCAGGCAGGAAACCCTATACCATTTCGGACAAATGGCTGTCCAGTCTCTTCTTAAAAACTTCCAGTGTTGGAGCATTCACCACTTCTGGAGGCAGGTTGTTCCACTGGTTAATTGTTCTAACTGTCAGGAAGTTTCTCCTTAGTTCTAGGTTGCTTCTCTCCTTGATTAGTTACGTATCTCTGTCTCAGCAAAAGAGGAGAACAAACTCCGTATAATTTGCTTTTCCATGGAAAGGGATTTCAAGTTTGGGAGCTTTCATACGGGAAGTCCTCAACTTACACCAGTTCATTTAGTGACAGAAGTTACAAAAGCACTAAAAAAAGTGACTTAGGACTATTTTTTACCCTTACAGCCATTGCAGCTTCCCCAGGGTCATGTGATCAAAATTCAGATACTTGGCAACTGATTCATATTTATGACTGCGCAATGGGGGAAACCAGATTCACTTAACAACCAGATTTCTAACCTATCAAGTGCAGCGATTCACTTAACAACCAGGTTACTAACCTACCACACTCCGTGAACTTCACTAGCCGTACTCCTTTGGCATCTTTGAGGGGCTGCCACAAAGAAGAGGGGGTCACATTATTCACCAAAGCACCAGAGGGAAGGATGAGAAACAATGGTTGGAAACTGACCAAAGAGAGAAGCAACCTGGAATTAAGGACAGTGAGGACAATTAACCAGTGGAACAGCTTGCCACCAGAAATTGTGGGCGCTCCATCACTGCAGATTTTAAAGAAGAGACTGAACATTCACCTGTCTGAGACAGCATAGGATCTCCTGCTTGAGCAGGGGGCTGGACTAGAAGACCTCCAAGGTCCCTTCCAGCTCTATTCTATTCTATTTTCATATTTGGCGGGATTTTCTATGGCGCCACTTCCGGTGTGGTGTTGGTTCAGGATATAATGCTCGCCCACACACTGCTAGATGCACCCAAGAACTTTTGAAGCAGTTCCGTTGGGATGTTTTTGATCACACACACACACACGTAGCTCAGATTTGGCGCCGAGCGATGACTAAAAACGAATTTCAAACCTGGTTTAAGACGTTACGACAAGGGCCTCCATTTGAATGGCGATTATATAGAAAAGTAATGGAACGCTGTCATTTTTCTAAGGCGTATCTGCGAGTAATAATAATAATAATAATAATAAAAGCTGAAAGGGACCTTGGAGGTCATCTAGTCCAACCCCCTGCTCAGGCAGGAAACCCTATACCATTTCAGACAAGGGGTTGTGCAGTCTCTTCTTAAAAACTTCCAGTGTTGGAGCATTCACCGCTTCTGGAGGCAGGTGGTTCCACTGGCTAATTGTTAATTGTGTCCGTCATCGATAACCAAACGGAGGTTTATTTCCCGAACTGCCCTTGTAATAATGCACAGCAGTCACGTTTACCAGGGCAAAAAATAATAATAATTGTGAGTTAGAACAAAAAGCTTTTCCCCTCCCCAAAGCTTACTGACAAAAAGACCATCGGAAGCCCTGCAAAGGGAGGCCGGTTTTCAGTACAAGGGAGAATGTTTTAAAAAAAAATAAATCAAAAGGGATCCTGCCATTCCTGAACAAACACGGCCAAATTTGGGAGTAAAGCAGCGAGCGAGGCTGGCTGGCCGGGGTTTTTTGGCAAAGGATCAGAGGGAAGAAGTGATGTCATCCTGTAAGTTTTCACAGGGCCGGTGAATTCTACCCGGCACAATGTACATTTTTTTTCTGTGAGGAAAAAACCCCCAGAAGGATCTGGCAGAGAAAAAAGCCGGGCTAGTTGGCTTTTGCCAGCTCAGCGGCCTGAACCAACTTCGGTTGCTTTTCCAAACAAAAGCAATGGATGAAAATGAAAAAGAAAAAAAAGGACTGTAGAAAATGTCAACTGGTGAGGAAAAAAAAAAATCCTTGGCTGCCAGCTTCTGAAATTTAGTCTAGAGAAAAGAAGGACGAGGGGGGACATGACAGCAGCGTTCCAATATTTGAGGGGTTGTGACAAAGAAGGGGGGGCGTCCATCTATTCTCCAAAGCCCCTGAAGGCAGGAGAAGAAGCAACGGATGGAAACTGACCAAGGAGAGAAGCAACTCTAAAACTAAGGAGGAATTTCAAGACAATGAGGACAATTACAGATAGTCCTCGGCTTAACAACCATTTGTTCAGTGACTTTTCAAAGTTACAACTGCATTGAAAAAAGTGACATGACTGTTTCTCACACTATCTATCTATTATAGATAGATAGATAGATAGATAGATAGATAGATAGATAGATAGATAGATAGATAGATACATACATACATACATACATACATACATACATACATACATGATGGATAGATGGATGGACAGACAGAAGAATGGATAGATAGATAGATAGATAGATAGATAGATAGATAGATAGATAGATAGATAGATAGATAGATAGATAGACGGAGACAGACAGAAGAATGGATAGATAGATAGATAGATAGATAGATAGCGATAGATGGATAGATATAGAGAGATAGATATAGAGAGATAGATAGAAAGATAATGACTGGATGGATGCACAGATAGATAGGTAGGTAGATGATTGATGGATGCACAGATAGGTAGGTAGGTAGATAGATAGAGAGATGATGGATGGATGCATAGATAGATATATAGATATAGATGGATGGATGGATGGATGGATAGATAGATGAGAGAGATGATAGATGGATAACTATGGATAAATGATGTTTAAGATTCACTTAACAACCTTGTTATTAACCTAACAGCTGCAGTGATTCACTTAAAAACTGTGGCAAGAAAAGTCGTAAAATGGGACAAAATTCCCTTAACCAATGTCTCTTAACAACAGAAACGTTGGGCTCCATTGTGGTCGTAAATTGAGGACTACCTGCAATCAGTGGAACAGCTTACC
>NW_015390682.1:20617-45462 GCF_001527695.2 Protobothrops mucrosquamatus | reverse complement strand
TGCAAGAAATCAAGAGAGGGTGGAGGTGATTGGCTGGGGGGGGGAGAGGAAGTCGGGGGGGGGGGCAAGGGGGTAGGAGCAGGTCTTGGTCCACCCCCAGCTGCAGAAGTTCAATTGCCCTTTCTCAGCCCAGCCTACCTCACAAGGCTGTTGTTAAAGGAAAACAGAAGGAGAAAATAGTAATAATATTTGGACTTATATACCGCTTTGCGGTGTTTTACAGCCCTCTCTAAGTGGTTTACAGATTTTTTGGGGGGGGGGCTGGAATACCATGACAGACAGATAGATAGACAGACAGGGAGGGAGGGAAAGGACGGAAGCAAGCAATAGCAATTAGACTTATATAGTGCTTTACAGCCCTCTCTAAGCGGTTTATAGAGTCAGTCTATGGCCCCCAACAATTTTACCAACCTCGGAAGGACGAAATGCTGAGTCAACCTTGAGCCAGTCAGAATCGAACTCCTGGCTGTGGGCAGAGTCAGCCTGCAATACAGCACTCTGACCACTGCTCCACCATGGGAAGGAAGGAAGGAAGGAAGGAAGGAGAAGAGGGAGGGAGAGAAGGAAAGAAGCAAGCAAGCAAGCAATAACAATAGAACTTAGACTTATATACCGCTTTATAATGCTTTAGAGCCCTTTCTAAGCGGTTTGCAGAGTCAGCCTCTTGCCCCCAACAAGGACGGAAGGCTGAGTCAACCTTGAGCCGGTCAGGATCGAACTGACGGCAGCCAGAAGTCAGCAGAAGTAGCCTGCAGTACTACATTCTAACCACTGAGCAGCATAGCTCTCCTATGCCTACCAGTAGTCCTTGATTTACCCGATTCTTTAGAGACCGTTTGAAGTTACAACAGACCTTTCCGGGGGGGGGGGGTTGTACTTCAAAAGTTGCAGTTGTTAAATTAGTAACACGGTTGTTAAGTGAATCTGATTCCCCTCATTGACTTGGCTTGCCCGAAGGTCACAAAAGGGGATCCGATGACCCTTGGGACACTGCAGCCATCATAAATATTATTATTATTATTACTAGCTGTACCCGGCCACGCGTTGCTGTGGCTCAGTCTGCGTGTGTTGCTTTTACGTCCAACAGATGGCGCTGTTTTTCAAAAAAAAGCATGTTTTTACCTGTCACAGGCGTGACATCTATATAATAGTAGGTATATAAAAACACGCGCGTATTCGAATGCAACGTTGTGTCAAACTTTCAAAGCAATCGGTGAAGAACTTTCGGAGATTTAAGATTTTGAACAAACGAACATTTACATTTTTATTTATATAGATTATTATTATTATTACTAGTACTACTACTACTACATTTAGCTGCCCAACTCGCACATAAGGTCACACTGGATGGCTTCTATCATGGTAAAGGTTGTAAAGTTGGGGTTCAACAGTTTAAAGGGTTGAACCCCTGAGCTCAAGAGAAAGACTGCTGCCCCCTGCCCACCTCTGGCCTCAGCTTGAGGGGGACGCCAGCAAGGCGAAAGGACGGGGCAAAAAGGCTTAAAGTCTCTCTCTCTTTTTTTTTTACTTTCTCCTTTTCTTTTTTTCTTTCTCTCCTTTTCTCTTTCTCTTTCTCTTTTTTTCCTTCTTTTTCCTTCTTTCTCTTTCCCTTTTTTCTTTTTCTTTCTTTCTCTTTTTCTTTCTCTTTCTCCTTTTCTTTTCTCTTTCTCTTTCTTTCTCTTTTTCTTTCTTCCTTCTCTTTTTCTTTCTCTTTTTGTTTTTTTTTCCTTTTTCCTTTCTCCTTTTCTTTCTTTTTCTTTCTCCTTTTTTCTTTCTCTTTTTTTCTCCTCTTTTTCTTTCTTTCTCTCTTTCTTCTCTTTTTCTTTCTCTCTCTTTTTCTTTTTGTCTCTCTTTTGTCTCTTTCTTTCTCCTTTTCTTTCTCTCTCTCTTCTTTCTTCCTTCTCTCTTTCACCCTCAACAGTTCAGAAACGTCTTTGCAACCCCAAAACAAGGGCTAAACCAGGACACAGCCTCTCTTGAAAAGCCACAAACTGCTTCTTCGGCCTCCGGTCGGGGTCCCGCCCTCCACCAAAGCTTCATCGCAAAAATCTCGCGGTTCGGGAAATCCGAAGGGGCTGAGCAGTGCTGAGCCAGAGGACCTGTGCACAACCTTGGCCACCAAGGCGCAACGGGGAGGGGGGACGTGAGAAGGTGCGAAGCATCTGCAAGAATTTTTTTATGAGACTTTCCCCAGAGCTGCTCCAAGCTTGAACGGCTGGAAAGCAGCCAGCTGTAGATTGATTTATACACACTGCTTGGAAAAAGAGCAGAAGGATTACTCAACAAGAAAAAAACACCAAGAAAACACCAAATGCTGTCCTCAGAGGCGGTTCCCGTGAGATCCTACTCAACCTGGCTGCTAAAGCCGGAACAAAGCCCTCTCTGAGTCAGCTTGGTGGGAGTGATTAAAGGCGCTGGCCTAGAAACCAGGAGAAGGTGAGTTCTAGTCTTGCCTTAGGTACAAAAACTGGCTGGGTGACTTTGGGCCAATCTCCGGGTGACTGTGAGTTCTAGTCCCATTTTAGGCACGAAATTCGGCTGGGTGACTTTGGGTCAATCACTAGGAGACTGTGAATTCTAGTTCCACTTTAGGTACGAAAGCTGGCTGGGTGACTATGGGCCAATCACTGGTAGACTGAATTCTAGTTTCCACCTTAGGCACCAAAGCCAGTTGCATGACTTTGGGCCAATCACTGGGAGACTGTGAGTTCTAGTCCTGCCTTATGCATGAAAGCCGGCTGTGTGACTTTGGGCCAATCACCAGGAGACGGTGAATTCTAGTCCTGCCTTAGGCGAGAAAGCCAGCTGAGTAACTTTGGGTCAATCACTGGGAGACTGTGAGTTCTAGTCCTACCTTAGGCATGAAAGCTGGCTGGGTGACTTTGGGCCAATCACCAGGAGACTGTGAATTCTAGTCCCACCTTAGGTGGGAAAGCCAGCCAGGTAACTTTGGGCCAATCACTGGGAGACTGTGAGTTCTAGTCCCGCCTTAGGCATGAAAGCTGGCTGGGTGACTTTGGGCCAGCCCCTCAGTCTCAGCCCAACCCACCTCACAGGATTGTTGTGTTGGGGAAAACAGGAGGAGGAAAGATTATTAGATTAGTATTAGTGTTCCCTGCTTCAAGTTACTTATGAAGTCATAAAGGCAGGATAAACATTTCATAAATAAATAACAACTAAATCTGTAGCCCTCCGGTTTCTTCCGGAACTTACCGATCAACCCCTGTGGAGTGATTACATCCGACCACATCTTGATCTCGTTGTATTTCACTTTGACAAGGGTGGCCTGTTTGAGTTTGGCCGCCGGCAGCATCTTCAGATTCTCCATTAGGCTAAAGAAGATTGTCTGCGGAACGGCTCCCGCCTCCAGAGCGTCCAAAATGAGCCTCCGGCCTTCCAGCAGAATTTTCCCGTGCTTCTCGCGAAATGCCCTGGACTTCGCCAGGGTCACCAAATTCCTGTTGGGAAAAGAGGGGATCAGTGAAAGTCTCCCTGGAGAAGAAAGTCATTTAAAAAAATAAAAGAGCATAAGAAAAGGAACACGGCATCACCCAAAAGATTGACTGACTTTATCTGTCTGTGTCTGTCTGTCTCTCTATCTAATCTAGCTCTCTAGCTATTTCTATTTATTATTAATCCATCAATCAATCTCTATCTATTCCCTATCTATTTCATTATCTATCTAGTCCAGTGATGGCGAACCTTTTAGAGACCAAATGCCCAAATTGCAACCCAAAACCCACTTATTTATCGCCGGGTGCCAGGTGGGCATGCCCCACTGGGTGGGCGTGGCTGTGGTGGTCATGGCAGATTGGGTGGGAATGGCCAAAGTGGGCGTGATCACCTCGATGTTGCTTGTGGGAAGGGACGCCTGTGGGGGCCGGGCAGGGTTGGGGGAGATGCAGGGGGTCTCTGGCAGGTGGGGCAGTGGGCAGGAGGCTCTTCCTGTGGGATGAGGCAAGGCGAGGCACGGCAGGGGTGCCATTGTCAAAGGGCAAGGTGTGGCAGGGGCAGTGGCTGCCTGACACCATCGACCTGTGCACACAGAGGCCAGTGAGCGCATGGGTGCTGGGATGCATCCAGTCATGTGGGACCTCGGCGAGTTAGCAGGTGGCTGGTTGAAGAGGGACGGTTGCCATCTCCAGGGCATGGCCTGTGTGCCCACAGAGAGGGCTCTGAGTGCCGCCTCTGGCACGCGTGCCATAGGTTCGCCACCACTGATCTAGTCTCTCTCTATCCATCTCTTCCATCCGTCTATCTACCGATCTCATTATCTCTCTCTCTCTCTTTAGTCATTTCTATCATTCATCCATCAATCTCTATCTATCTGTCTATTCTGTCTATCTCTCTATCCCAGTGGTTCTCAACCTGTGGGTCGGGACCCCATTTGGGGTCGATCGACCATTTCATGGGGGTCGCCAAGCAAGGCTGTCCGCCATTTTTTTTGTCCGCCATTTTTTCCCCCTTTTCCGGCGGGTGCCTTACCTCCCTTGGGCTGGGCCAGCTGGTGGTCAGCCTGCTCCGTCTCTGCCACTTGCCAGCTACGCCTCGGCCAGCGCAGGGGGCGGAACCACGCATGCGCGGCGCTCCCGGGCCGGGAAAGTCCTCAACTTATGACCGGTTGGGTAGTCCTCGACTTACGACCGGTTTAGTCCTTGACTTACGACCGGTTTAGTCTTCGACTTACGACCGGTTGGGGTCGCGGCATTAAAAAGGTTGAGAACCACTGCTCTATCCATCTTTCTACCTACCTATTTCATTATTTATCTCATCTATCATATTTATCCATCCATCTCTCTCTCTCTCTCTCTCTCTCTCTCTCTCTCTCTCTCTCCCTCTCTCGATTTACTATCCCAGTTGATTCCAAAATTATCATTGCAGAGCAACACAGTTGTTAAGCTCCTTTTCTGATTTAGGCCTGATTTGTTTAGGGGTGGAGTAGGGTAGTCACATGCTTAAATCATGGTGCACCAACTGCACATCACAGCTAAAATATTTCACAGGGTAATATGTAACCGAGTAACGAGAAACAAGGGCTTTTGTCTGACGGTTTCCTTTAGATCAAATGGACTACAACTCCAACATTGTAGTCCAACATCACTGGTGCTGCTGGCTGGGGAGCGATGGGCATTGATGGAAATCAGGAATTGGGAATCCAACACATCAGCTACGATAGCGGGTGTGGGGGAAGAAGGAAAGGAACGGGGGAAACGAATGTCCCCAGCGGATTTTTCAGCAAAGAAAGAAAAATATAGCTTTTTTCGCCTCGATTCTCCTCAAAACTACAATTCCCAGAAAGCTTTGCGCCAGGTCACAATCCGCGATTCCTGTCTTTCTCCCGAAGGACGCTGGGAATTGTGGTTCGGGCCTTCCCTTTTTTGCTTACTTTCCCAAGAAGCTCGCACTACAGCACCCAGGATGCTTTGCGCGAATGACATTACCTAAGTCTCTTCTCATTGGGTCCGGCCCGCTCGTAACGAAGCTCCGCCTCTTCACGTTCCGGTTCCGGCTGGCGTTCCTTTCTGGGCGCTTTTGGGATGTAAGGGGTCTTAACTTTGCTGGGAACGATCCGTTGCTGCTCCTGCGCCTGCGCGACCGAGGGCAGCACGCGAAGGGGTTTCCTTCTTAGGCCGCGAATGCCGCGGCGGCTCCCAACGCTAATCCGACACGGCGTCAAGAGCAGAGTAGCCCATGCATGCTTGAACAAGGTTGCCATCTTGCTCACGGGCGGAAATGGTCACAGATGTGAGACTTAGCGGTAATCTCGCGAGATTTCGATGTCAAGGCGGCTGATAGCCGTGTCCAGTAAAACAAATGGTTCATTTCAGCCATAGAGGAAATGATATAGAGCGGCTACAGGAACTTCCGGTTAGAAATAGCAGCTCCTATTGGCTGTGGGAAGGATTTTCCGCTGCGAAAGACCCAGTCCGCCTGCTGCGACCATGTGCTTGTGACGTCATCACACGGCGACACGCCGCGACAAAATAAAATAGCCGAGAATCCCAGAACCCGTGTTAGCTTCCGATCTTTCGAGAGAAGAAAATGAAGGCGAGACGCGCGTTACACTTTGTCTTCAAAGTCGGCGACCGAGCTCAGACCATCCGTTTTTACCGAGAGCTACTGGGCATGCGCGTAAGTAAGCTATAGGGGAGGCGACCAGAGACCCGAGAAAACACGGAGGGCTTTGAGGCTAAGAGAAGACGTCATCGATGTGAGCCCCCTGAGGCGGAAGACCATCGAGATATCGTTTCCTAGAGTGGCCAGTGTGCTACGGCTACCTCTCGCACCCAAGTTTCCTTGGGGAGCGTCTTTTGCTTTGCCAATTATAATATTTTAATTTTAAAGGTTTACGTTTAAATTATTTTCTATGCAGTTAAGACCGTAGCCATTTGGGCTTATCTATACTGAAATGGTATAGGACATCTCCTGCTTGAGTAGGGGGCTGGACTAGAAGACCTCCAAGGTCCCTTCCAGCTCTATTCTATTCTACTACATCATCCTTTGGGGATTGGAGTATACATTTTATTTTTTTTCATAATCCTGAGTTCTGCCCACTTGGTTGCAATTTTTAAATAAAGACCTTTGTGAGGGCTGATAGTCCTTGAATTACGTGACTGTGTTTTTATGATGGTTTTGCCAATAAATTAGCAGTTACTTCCAGTTTTTGACAAAACCATGCCCATGGCAAACCCCTTAATGATGGTAATATTCACTTAACAAATGTGGGGGTTTACAACCACCAGGCTTACTTAATAACTGCTGCAAAAAAAACATAGTGTCCATTACAGTCATAACTCAAGGACTGTCTGCACTCGCCCTCAAAAGTATAGAAATATATTTTGCAAATAAATCAGTTTTAAGGGACATTGCCTGTGGCTGTCTCTCTCTCTCTGCGCAAGTGAGTTGAATACTGACCAGTTTGACGTGGGTTTGAACCCACAGGTCCTGAGACATGAAGAATTTGAAGAAGGTTGCAAGGCCGCGTGCAATGGGTATGTAGGTTTAATCATGGCTACTCTTATCAGAGAAACTGGATTGGAGGGTTGACAGGCTGTGCTGTCTCAGAACAAGGGACGTGCAGAGAATTTATCTGTTCTGTCTCCTGCAAAGTTTTTGACGCCTTCTACAGGCCATCCTCGACTTAACATTAGTTCATTCAGTGGCCACAGTTACAACAGCGCTGAAAAAAAATGATTTATGAACCGTTTTTCACATCCAACGACCGTTTTTCACACTTAATGGCCATTGCAGCATCATGTAATCAAAATTCAGACGCTCGCCAACTGACTCCTATTTATGACAGTCGCAGTATCCCGGGGTCACGTGATTCCCCTTTTGTGACCTTCTGACAAGCAGGGTCAATGGGGGGAAGCCGGATTCACTTAACAACCGTGTGACTCACTTAACAGCTGCGGGGATTCTCTTTAACAACAGTGGCAAAAAATTGGTCGTGAAATGGGGCAAAATTTGCTTAACAAATGTCTCACTTAGCAACAGAAAGATTGGGTTAGAATGTGGTTGTGAGTCGAGGAAAACCTGTATTTGCAGCCCTCCGGCAGGTACGGTAATTTTACCTCCTGCCTTAGCTTGCTTCTTCGGGGAGTCCTCGACTTACAACAGCTGGTTTAGTGACCATTGAAAATTACAACGGCACCGAAAAAAGTCCCTTATGACTGTTTTTCCACACGTAGGATCCTTGCTGCTTAATGACCGCAGGATTCACGAATCAACTCCAGCGATTCGCTTAACAACCATGGCAAAAAAACGGTCATAAAATGGGGCACAACTCACTCAACTGCCTTGTTTGGCGGTGGAAATTCTGGTCCCCAACCACGGTCATAAGTTGAGGCCTACCTGTAGACTCTAGGCTTGTTCCAAGGGAAGGGGAAACCGTAAAGATGTTTTGCGGTGATGCTGTTCCTGTAAACAAACTAAGGTGGATATGTTTCTAGTCCCTACGATGGCAAATGGAGCAAAACTATGGTGGGCTATGGACCGGAGGATGACCACTTCGTCGCAGAGCTAACTTACAACTACGGTGTTGGGAATTACCACCTTGGCAGTGATTTCCAGGTAAGCCACATTCCCGGTAATGCTTTGTGATAGGCATACAATCTGGAATTTGCATAAAAAGGAGAAAGGGTCGTCCTTGGCTTACAACAGTTCATTTAGTGAGCGTTCAAAGTTACAACGGCACTGAAAAAAGCGACTTATGACCGATTTTCACACTTACGACTGTTGCAGCATCCTTCCCCCCCCCTCCATGGTCACGTGATCCAATGTCTGGTTGGCTACCACCATTCCTTGTATGTTTTAGCCTCCAGTCCCCTGATCATCTTTGTTGCTCTTCTCTGCACTCTTTCTAGAGTCTCAACATCTTTTTTACATCGTGGTGACCAAAATTGGATGCCGTATTTCAAGTGTGGCCTTAACAAGGCCTTGTAAAGTGGTATCAACACTTCACGTGATCTTGAAGGGGCCAGAGGGCCCTTATAACACCGTTCCCATCATCCGAACGCTCATTATATTATTCTTAATTACAGCAATGCTAATAACCCTGTAATATGGATCGTGGAAAGGAAGGCTTGCCACTAAAATAAGGTGGGAGGGTTGTTTCTTGTCCTGCCTTCAGGGGCTTTGGAGAATAGCTTGATTCCCTCTTCTTTGGGGCAGCCCCTGAGATACTGGAAGGCTGCTATCATGTCACCCCGAGTCCTTCTCTTCATTAGACTAGACCAGGGTTAGGCAACCTTGGCTCTTTTATGACTTGTGGACTTCAACTCCCAGAATTCCTGAGCCAGCATGGCTCAGCTTGGAAACCTCTCCCTTTCCCCTCAGCATGGCTGGCTCAGGAATTCTGGGAGTTGAAGTCCATCAGTCATAAGAGCCAAGGTTGCCTAACCCTGGACTAGACATCCCCAATTCCAGCAACGGTTCCTTATATGTTTTAGCCTCCAGCCCCCTGATCATCTCTATTGCTCTTCTCTGCACCCTAATATCTTTATTTGTTTGTTCGTTTATTTATTTGTTTATTATTTTTCCGGTGGTTATACAGGGGGTGACTGTTGCATCGAGCCAAGCTGTGAAAAACGCCAGAAAATTGCGGTGGCCACTGAAGGAGATCTCAGCAGGCCTTTACGAATCGGAAGCCCCAGGAGGATATAAGTTCTTTCTGGAAGACAAAGAACGACCTCAAGAAGGTAACGAGCAGAACAGAACAATGAGGCTGCAGCCACCCCATTTGCCCATCTAATGATGTTCTGAAGCCTAAACTCAGGGAAGATAATAATAATAATAATAGTAGTAGTATTAGTAGTAGTAGTAGTAGTAGTAAAGTTGGAAGGGACCTTGGAGGTCATCTAGTCCAACCCCCTGCTCAGGGAGGAAACCCTATACCATTTCGGACAAATGGCTGTCCAGTCTCTTCTTAAAAACTTCCAGTGTTGGAGCATTCACCGCTTCTGGAGGCAGGTTGTTCCACTGGTTAATTGTTCCAACTGTCAGGAAGTTTCTTCTCAGTTCTAGATTGCTTCTCTCCTTGATTAGTTTCCATCCGTCGCTTGTCCTGCCTTCAAGAGCTTGTCCTCAAGAGCTTTGAATAAAGTGTACCGCTTTATAAATCTTTAGTAGGACCACACCGGGAATACAGGTAGTCCTCAACTTACAACAGTTCACTTAGTGACCGTTCAGAGTTACGTCACTGGAGAAAATGACTGACGAGCGTTTTTCACACTTACGAACGTTGCAGCATCCTCAGAGTCAGGTGATCAAAATTCGGGCCCTTGGCAACGGATTCATATTTATGACGGCCGCAGTGTCCCAGGGGGTTCACGTGATCCCCTTTTGCGACCTTCTGACAAGCAAAGTCAATGGGGAAGCCGGATTCACTTAAGAACCCTGTGACTTAACTGCAGTGGTTCACTTAACAACTTGTGGCAAGACACGTCATAAAATGGAGCAAAAAATCACTTCACAAATGTCTCACTTAGAAATGGAAATTTTGGGCTGAGTTGTCGTCATAAGCTGAGGACTACCTGTACTGCATCCAGTTTTGGTCCCCACGTTACGAAAAAGATGTTGAGAGTTTGGAAATAATGCAGAGAAGAGCAACTAGGATGATCCAAGGCCTGGAGACCAAAACATATGAAGAACGGCTGCAGGACTTTGGTTTGGCTAGTCCAGGGGTAGGCAACCTTGGCTCTTTTATGACTCGTGGACTTCAACTCCCAGAATTCCTGAGCCAGCCATGCTGAGGGGAAAGGGAGAGGTTTCCAAGCTGAGCCATGCTGGCTCAGGAATTCTGGGCTAACCCCTGGGCTGGTCTAAAGAAAAGAAATAGGGGAGATATGATAGCAGTGTTCCAATATCTCAGGGGCTGCCCCAAAGAAGAGAGAGTCAAGCTATTCTCCAAAGCGCCAGAAGGCCGAACAAAAAGCAACGGATGGAAACTAATCAAGGAGAGAAGCAACCTAGAACTAAGGAGAAACTTACTGACAGTTAACAATTAACCAGTGGAACAACCTGCTTCTAGAAGCTGTGAATGCTCCAACACTGGAAGTTTTTAAGAAGAGACTCGACAGCCATTTGTCTGAAATGGTGTAGGGTTTTCTGCTTGAGCAGGGGGTTGGACTAGATGACCTCCAAGGTCCCTTCCAGCTTTATTTTATTCTAAGCACTCATATATCCTTCAAAAGGGGATGGGAAACAGCGGGACTGACTGCTAATTGGGATGTGCTGGTGAAGGCTTCCAATTGATCCATGCTAGAATCCGAATGTCACAGGGTGAGTCTGGTCCAGGCCAAGCTCTTTTGAATGGCCGAGTGGCCCACCAGCTCACCTTCTCCTGCCACAAAGTCTGGACTCAAGGCCATCTGTGTTGGTGTTACCCTCCAGATCCGGTGCTGAAGGTGACTCTGGCTGTATCCAACCTGCCGAAATCGGTAGAATACTGGTCCAGGTTGCTGGGCATGAAAGTATACGAGAAGGACGAAGGGAAGAAGAATGTTTTGCTCGGTTATGCCGATAACCAGGTGAGATTGACGTTCTTAGGGCAGTGTTTCCCAACCTTGGACACTGTAAGATGGTGGACTTCAACTCCCAGGATTCCTCAGTCTGCATGCTTTTAAAATGGGTGGACTTCCACTCCCAGAATTCCCCAGCCAGCCTGCTTTAAGATGGGTGGACTTCCACTCCCAGAATTCCCCAGCCAATAAGCTTTAAAGGGGGTGGTCTTCAACTCCCAGAATACCCTAGCCAGCCTGCTTTAAGATGGGTGGACTTCAACTCCCAGAATTCCTCAGCCTGCATGCTTTAAGACAGGTGTAGTTCCACTCTCAGAATTCCCCAGCCAATAAGCTTTAAAGGGGGTGGATTTCCACTCCCAGAATTCCCAAGCCAGCCTGCTTTAAGATGGGTGGACTTCAACTCCCAGAATACCCTAGCCAGCTGCCTAAAGCAATTCCTAAAGCATGCTGTCTGGGGAATTCTGGGAGTGGAAGTCTTAAAGAATATAAATCCTTCCATTCCCCACTATCCAGTCAGAGCCGAGGAAGCTTCTTGGATGAGAAGCGAAACGTCCAAAGAAAAAAACAAGGAAAGTCCAGTTGCCTCCTGAAAAAAACACCTTTGGGGCACTCTCTCCCAAGACAGAAAAACTAGAACAAGACTGTCAAAGTCCACAAAAATTTACAATCCAGAAGTTTGTGGCATCCTGAACCAGATTGACAGCTGCGCGAAAACTGACTGGTGTCTTTTTTGTGTGGCCTTTTTTGCAAGTCCAAATGTTTTTCTTTCTTTCTTTCTTTCTTCTAGTGTAAACTCGAGCTGCAAAGCATCGGCCAGGCCGTGGACCACGGCACGGCCTTCGGGCGAATCGCCTTCTCTTGCCCCAAGGAAGAGGTGAGATCCGGGTGCGAGAGACACGGAGGTCCCATTTTACGGCCGCAGTTGACCCCAAAATATTTCCATTGCTAAGCAAGTCAGTGATTAAATCAGTTTTGCCCCACTTTGTGTCCTTTTTCGCCACATTTGTTCAACGAATCATGCAGTCGTTAAATGAATCCATCTTCCCCCATTGATTTGGATCAGGGGTAGGCAACCTTGGCTCTTTTATAACTCGTGGACTTCAACTCCCAGAATTCCTGAGCCAGCCATGCTGAGGAGAAATGGAGAGGTTTCCATGCTGAGTCATGGTGGCTCAGGAATTCTGGGAGTTGAAGTCCACAAGTCATAAAAGGGCCAAGTTGGAAGACCCCTGCTTTACAGGATAGATTCGAATAGCCTAAATCAGGGGTAGGCAACCTTGGCTCTTTTATGACTGGTGGACTTCAACTTCCAGAATTCCTGAGCCAGCCATGCTGAGGAGAAAGGGAGAGGTTTCCATGCTGAGCCATGCCAGCTCAGGAATTCTGGGAGTTGAAGTCCACGAGTCATAAAAGAGCCAAGGTTGCCTACCCCTGACTTGGATTGTTGGAAATGAGCTAGGTGGTCACCTAACCCGGGATGCTGCAACTGTCGTAAGTACATGCCAGTTGCCAATCGCCCCAGTTTTGATCACATGACCACGGGGATGCCACAACAGTCGTAAGTGTGAAAAACGGTCATAAGTCTTATTTTTTGGGTGCTGTTGAACACCAGACAATCACTAAACCAATGGCTGTAAGTCAAGAACTTATCCGTATGTTTATAGTACAAAACTGTAAGGAATAAGAAAGGGATTGAGGATTTTGAGTAATGTTTCAAAAATGATTTTATGTTTTGGAGAAAAAAAATTACATTCGAAAAGCTCTTTTTACGTTTTGAAAATACTTTCTTTTTAAGTTTTGAAAAGGTTTTTCTGTTTCGAACATTCTACGTTTTGAAAAACTTTACGTTTTAAAAACCCTCTTTACGTTTTGAAAAATCTTTTTACGTGTTCAAAATACTTCCTTTTTACCTTTTGAAAATACTTTGTTTTTATTTTGAAAAGAACTTTACATTTTGAAAGTGCTTTATTTTCATGTTTTGAAAATATACTTTCTTTTTATGTTTTGAAAATGCTTCCTTTTTACATTTTGAAAAGGTTTTTCTGTTCTGAACATTCTTTCTACATTTTGAAACCTTTTTTACGTTTTAAAAACCCTCTTTACGTTTTGAAAAACCTTTTTACATGTTCAGAATATTTTTTACGTTTTGAAAAGAACTTTGTTTACATTTTGAAAGTGCTTTTTTTCACCTTTTGAAAATATACCTTCTTTTTCTGTTTTGAAAATACTTTCTTTTTCCATTTTGAAAAGGTTTTCCTGTTCTGAACATTCTTTCTACATTTTGAAAACCTTTTTACGTTTTAAAAACCCTCTTTATGTTTTGAAAAATCTTTTTACATGTTCAAAACACTTCCTTTTTACATTTTGAAAATACTTTGCGTTTTGGAAAATACTCTCACATTTTGAAAATATTTACATTTTAAAAAAGCTCTCTCTTTTTGCGTTTGGAAAATACTTCGTTTACGTTTGTGAAAACACTTTCTTGCCTGTTTTGAAAATACACTTTTTTTTTTATCTTTTGAAAATACTTTCTCAGGAGGGCTGTTGTTTGCAGAA
Source organism: Protobothrops mucrosquamatus (assembly GCF_001527695.2). NCBI lineage: Eukaryota > Metazoa > Chordata > Lepidosauria > Squamata > Viperidae > Protobothrops > Protobothrops mucrosquamatus. The sequence goes on along the minus strand of NW_015390682.1, from coordinate 31,882 downwards.
AATTGACTGTGCCTATCTTTTATTTGGCCTCCTCTCTCCCCCCCCTCCCCAATGTCTCCTTGCTTGGATCCTGTTTCTCGCCGTTGGGCAAGTTGCCTGTTATTGAAGCCTTAATGAAAAAGGAGAACCAGAAGATTTTGACTCCTTTGTTGAGCCTGGACACCCCCGGGAAAGCAACTGTGCAAGTTGTGATTTTGGCTGATCCTGTAAGTGCCCTTAATCTTCTTTCTATATATAAAATAAAAATGTAAATGTTCCTTTGTTCAAAATCTTAAATCTCCGAAAGTTCTTCACCGATTGCTTTGAAATTTTCCAAAGCACCTGGAGGCAGGACAAGAAGCAACGGGTGGAAACTAATCAAGGAGAGAAGCAACCTAGAACTAAGGAGAAACTTCCTGACAGTGAGAACAATTAACCAGTGGAACTCCTTGCCTCCAGAAGCGGTGAATGCTCCAACACTGGAAGTTTTTAAGAAGAGACTGGACAGCCATTTGTCCGAAATGGTATAGGGTTTCCTGCTTGAGCAGGGGGTTGGACTAGATGACCTCCAAGGTCCCTTCCAACTTTACTACTACTATTATTATTATTATTATTATTATTATTATTATTATTATTATTATTATTATTATTATTATTATTAAATTTTGACACAACGTTGCATTCGAATACGCGCGTGTTTTGGTTTTGGTTTTACAAATTTTATTAATTTTCAAATAAACAAGTTCTTAATATAAATATGGTGCACATAAAAAAACCCTATTAAACATCATATTTTCGGAGGTGGTCGGCAGTGTCCCCCCCCCCGCATCCACCCTCTCTTTCACCCTTCCTACCTACTTCCCTCTTCCTTTCCTCCCCTCCTACCCACAGCTCTCTCCTCTTTCTCTTCCAACTACCCTACACATCCCACCTCCTTCTTTTCCTCAACCTTCGGATGCAGTTTGGGGGTACCAGCCAACCATCTTCTCTTCACACACAAAAAAAGAATTTACAAAGCAAGAATTTACAGTATTTGCAGCGTTGACAATTACATTATTTCTCTATAACATATTAATACACCAAATTTTATATAACTCTACCCCCTTCATCCCCTCCCCCCCTCCCCCCCCCGGACTTCCCAGAACTGAATACAGGGATAAGCACATAACATCCCAAATCTAAATAAAACTACCCAAACACAATACAATCAAATATTAACATACTTTAACTCTAATATACAATAATAAACATGAATATAAAACATAGTAATATATAAATTATACTAAATAAATGGAAATAATAAAAAATTTAATCAAAAGCAATATGATAATTATTCATTTCATACTTTCTCTGAATATACCGTAATCTATCCATCTTCTCCATACCAAAATAAATTTTTCTTGAGATTGATCTTTCAAATATGCGGAAATCTTGGCCATTTCTGCAAATGTTTTTATATACCTACTATTATATAGATGTCACACCTGTGACAGGTAAAAACATGCTTTTTTTGAAAAACAGCGCCATCTGTTGGACGTAAAAGCAACACACGCCAGACTGAGCCACAGCAGCGCGTGGCCAGGTACAGCTAGTTAAAATAAATATGTATCTGGATGGTGAACAGGGCTTTTGTTTATTTCGTCTGTGCCTTTCGGAGGTAGACTGCTCCTGAACGTGAAGGCTTTACGAACAAATGATGGCTAAAACCCACAATGGCTGGTGATACAGGTGCCCTAGTCCTTGAGTTATTACCACAGTTGAGCCCAAAATGTACGTTGCTAACTGAAACATTTGTTCATTGAGTTTTGCCCCATTCACCTTTGTTAAGTGAACGATTAGCAACCCGGTTGTTAAGTGAATCCATTGACTTTGCTTGTCAAAAGGTCGCAAAAGCGGGTCACGTGACCCCGGGATGCTGCGACCGTCATAAATAGGAGTCAGTTGCCAAGCATCCGAATTTTGATCACGTGACCCTGGGGATGCTATAACAGTCGTAAGTCCGAAAAAACGGTCATAAGTGACTTTTTTTCCAGCGGTCGCTCAATGAACTGTTGTAAAATGAGGACCACCTGTATTCTCCACTGATTTGCTTCCTTCTTAAAGAAACATTTAAAGGTCTGTGACAGAGTTTGTGGCTATGAATTCCACCAAGGAGAGGTTTCATGCATATGTGCTGATTGTGTGTCCGTTTTGCTGGCACACTCAGGAGTCTAGTGCAAAATCAGAAATGTCTCTTTCTCCAGATTCGAAATTTTAAAAATGGAATTTAAAGATGCTTCAAGTCTTTTTTTTTTTAAAGTTTTATTATTATTTTTAACAGAGTTCAGTAATAATTATTCAACGAAAATGTGTTGTCTGAGTATTTTATTCACTAATACAAATTCCTAATCCCTAAATCTTTTCTCTAACCAATTGTAAAATAGGTCCCAAGTTTGAAAATATTCTGTTTCTTCTTTTTCTTTCAACCTTAAAGTAAGTCTGTCCATTTCCGCACAGTCTAATATTTTTTTGATTATTTCTTCTTCTGGTGGTATTTCTTCGTTTTTCCAATATTGTGCAAATATAATTCTTGCCACGTTTATCGCATGTAGAATCAAATCTGTACTTTGCTTATCAAGTTTTTCTGGCATTATACCTAGTTAAAAAAAACCAGGTTTATAGTCTATGTGTTTCTCTAACATTTTTTCTAACCAAGTGTGTATTATTGTCCAATGTCTCCTTGCTTTAACACATGTCCACCACATATGATAATAAGTCCCTGGTTTGTGTTTACATTTCCAACATTTCTTTGCCAGATTTTTAAACATTTTTGCTAATCTTGTTGGTGGCAAATGCCATCTATAAAATATTTGTATGAAGCTGACATTGTCAATTTATAGTTTCTTTCCCACAAAGATGCTTCAAGTCTTAAAGCTAGCTAGAATCATGCATTGGTTGGGGTTCCGGGAGACCATCTAGTCCAGCCCCCTTGCTCGGTACAGGAAGTCCTCAGCTTAACCACCACAACTTCACCCCAAACCTTTGTTGCTAAGCGAGGTAGGTGTTAAGCAAATTTTGCCCCATTTTACGACCTTCAAAACCTGTGCCTTTATATTGGATTGGTCGCTTTTTGTGAGACGGTCAGTTGGATCAACAAACAGATTGAATAAATACAAGTAGCCCTCCATTTGCAACCATTCGTTTAGCGACCGTTCAGAGTTACAAAGGCGCTGAAAGAAAAAGGTCACTTAGGACCGTCTTTCACGCCGACGACCGTGGCATCAATCCCACGTGGTCAAAATTTGGACGCTTGGCAAACTGACTCCTATTTATGACGGTCGCAGTGTCCGGGGGTCACGTGACCCTCTTTTGGGACCTCCTGACAAAGTCAACGGGGGAAGCCAGATTCACTTAACAACCGGGGCAAGGAAGGTCGTAAGATGGGGGCAAAACTTACTTAAATGTCTCACTTAGCCACAGAAACGTGGGGCTCCATTGCGGTCGTAAGTGGAGAATTACCCATATGTAATTTTAGGGGTGCAGGTAGGTCCATCGGAACCGGCTTATGAGCCAAGTCACTGCCTGACGTCTCAAAGACACAAAATAAATTTTTACTGCTCAAGATGATCAGGGGACTGGAGGCTAAAGCATATAAGGAACGGCTGCTGGAATTGGGTATGTCTAGTTTAATGAAGAGAAGGACGAGGGGGGACAGGATAGCAGTCTTCCAGTCTCTCAGGGGCTGCCCCAAAGAAGAGGGAGTCAAGCTATTGTCCAAAGCACCTGAAGGCAGGACAAGAAGCAACAGATGGAAACTAATCAAGGAGAGAAGCAACCTACTGTAGAACTAAGGAGAAACTTCCTGACAGTTAGAACAATTAACCAGTGGAACAACCTGCCTCCAGAAGTGGTGAATGCTCCAACACTGGAAGTTTTCAAGAAGAGACTGGACAGCCATTTGTCTCAAATGGTGTAGAATTTCCTGCCTAAGCAAGGGGTTGGACTAGATGACCTCCAAGGTCCCTTCCAACTTTATATTATTATTATTATTATTATTATTATTATTATTATTATTATTATTATTATTATTATTATTATTATTATTATTATTATTATTATTATCCTCTCCACCTCTTGCTGGGTAACAACCCAATGATGTTGTCTCTCTCTCCGATTTCTCGTAGGACGGCCACGAAATCTGCTTCGTGGGCGATGAAGCCTTTAGGCAGCTCTCCAGGGTGGACCCAAATGGTGAGAAGCTCCTGGATGAGGTGAGTTTGGGGGGTGTGTGTCTTCCCTTCGAGGTTTCTAATAAACATGGATCCCCAGAAGAGGCCGGGGATTATCGTCAAAACTTTAGGATAGAATAGAGCTGGAAGGGACCCCGGAGGTCTTCTAGTCCAGCCCCCCGCTCAAGCAGGAGAACCTACACCATCTCAGACAAGTGATTGTCCAGTCTCTTCCTAAAAAACCTCCAGGGATGGAGCGCCCACAGTTTCTGGAGGCAAGCTGTTCCACTGGTTAATTGTCCTCACTGTTAGGAACTTTCTCCTTCATTCCAGGATGCTTCTCTGTTTGATGAGTTTCCAACCATTGTTTCTTGTCCTGCCCTCTGGTGCTTTGGAGAATAGAATAGAATAGAATAATAGAATAGATTAGAATAGATTAGAAGAATAGAATAGAATAGAATAGAATAATAGAATAGAATAGATTAGAAGAATAGAATAGAATAGAATAGAATAGAATAGAATAGAATAGAATAGAATAGAATAGAAGTTGGAAGGGACCCTGGAGGTCTTCTAGTCCAGCCTCCCGCTCAAGCAGGAGAACGTATACCATCTCAGACAAGTGATTGTCCAGTTTCTTCCTAAAAAACCTCCAGTGATGGAGCACCCACGATTTCTGGGGGCAAGCTATTCCACTAGTTAATTGTCCTCACTGTTAGGAACTTTCTCCTTCATTCCAGGATGCTTCTCTCTGATGAGTTTCCAACCATTGTTTCTTGTCCTGCCCTCTGGTGCTTTGGAGAATGGAATGGAATGGAATAGAATAGAATAGAATAGAATAGAATAGAATAGAATAGAATAGAATAGAATAGAATCAGGAAGAAAATGGAATGGAATGGAATAGAATAGAAATTGGGAGAGACTCTGGAGGTCTTCTAGTCCAGCCCCCCGCTCATGCAGGAGAACCTATACCGTCTCAGACAAGTGACTGTCTAGCCTCTTCTTAAAAATCTCCAGTGATGGAACGCCCACGATTTCTGGGGGCAAGTTGTTCCACTGATTGATTGTCCTCACTGTCGGGACGTTCCTTCTTCACGTGACCATGGGGATGCTGTGCAACAGGGTCTTAAGTAGGAGAAATGGTCCTAAGTCACTTTTTTGAGTGCCCTTGTAAACTTCCAATGAAGGAGAATATTCGTAGCTCAGGGCTGAAATGAGGGGCCTTGCTGCTCTCTGAGCTTGGTGGTTTTCTTGCAGACATCTCATGACCCAACTAGGGAACATCATCAGTGCTAGAAGGACGGAGGAGAAGGACTGTAGAGGTCCTTGGTGCTCTCTGAGCTGGGTGGTTTTCCTGCAGACATTTCATGACGCAACTAGGGAACATCATCAGTGCTAGAAGGGAGGAGGAGGAGGACCGTGGGGTCCTTGGTGCTCTCTGACCTTGATTGTTTTCTTGCAGACGTTTCATCACCCAACTAGGTAACATCATCAGTGCTAGTAAGGGATGCTGTTTGCAGTCGCTTTATATTCTGGTGTCTTACCTGTCTGTGTGGCGGTGAAGCTGTTGAAGCTTCTTGGAGCCTTCTTGAAACTGTTTCAGCCGTTCCAAGAAGGCTCCACCCCCATTTGTACCGCTGAGGAATTCTGGGAGTTGAAGTCCACCAGTCATAAAAGGGCCCAGTTGGAAGACCCCTGTTCTTGATCTATGGCAGTGTACTTCTCCACCAGTAGTCAGCACTCAGATCAGCGTAGATTAGCTCCAAGGTCAACTTCAGACCCACAATCAAGTAAGCAACACCCCAGTCAAGAAACTGCCCCAGAGTTATTAATAAACAGCCCAACCAAAGAATCACCAAGACCACACACACACACACACACACACACACTTAGACAGGCAAGACACTAGAATGAAAAACGGACAGCAAACAGCATTCCTTACTAGCACTGATGATGTTCCCTAGTTGGGTCCTGAGACGTCTGCAAGAAAACCAGCAAGCTCAGAGAGCACCAAGAATCCCTCATTCCAAGCCTGAGTTACAAATATCCTCCTCCTCCTCCTCCTCCTCCTCCTCCTCCTCCCTGCCAACCCCCTCCGTTCTAGCACTGATGATGTTACCTAGTTGGGTCATGAAACGTCTGCAAGAAAACCAGCAAGCTCAGAGAGCACCAAGGATTACTCATTCCAAGCCTGAGCTATAAATATCTTCCTCTTCCTCTTCTTTCTCTTCCTCCTCCTCTTCCTCCTCCTCCTCCCTGCACACCCCACTCCCTTCTAGCACTGATGATGTTCCCTAGTTGGGTCATGAAACGTCTGCGAGAAAACTAGCAAGCTCAGAGAGCACAAGGATCCCAGTCTCTCCCACTTCTTCCTCCTCTTCCTCTTCCTCCTCTTCCTCCACCTCCTCTTCCTCCACCTCCTCCTCCCCCCTGCAAATCCCACTCCCTTGTAACACTGATGATGTTCCCTAGTTGGGTCATAAAACGTCTGCAAGAAAATTAGCAAGCTCAGAGAGCACCAAGGATCCCAGTCTCTCCCCCTTCCTCCTCCTCCTCCTCCTCCTCCTCCTCCTCCTCCTCCCTGCACACCCCACTCCTTCTAACACTGATGATGTTACTTAGTTGGTCATGAAACGTCTGCAAGAAAACAACCAGGCTCAGAGAGCACCAAGGGTCCCACAGTCTCCCCCCCCTCCTCCTCCTCCCTGCAAACCCTACTCCTTCTAACACTGATGATGTTACCTAGTTGGGTCATGAAACGTCTGCGAGAAAACCGCAAGCTCAAAGAGCACCAAGGACCCCTTTTAACTTCCAACAATCACTAAATGAATTATTGCAAGCCGAGGACTATCTGCATTTTGTTTTACTTCCTTGCAGGCAATGGCGGCCGATAAAAGCCACGAGTGGTTTGCCAAACATAACCGCTCCAAGCCTTCGGCATAACCCACCGGGGTTTGCTAACCCACGTCTCCCTCTGAGCCTGGAAAACAGGAATCTTAGATCCCATCTCTGCGGTACTGCCAGATTATTATTTTTTTTATTTTCTTTTCTCTGCCTCTTCTGGGTCCTGTAGTGTTTTGCAGTGAGTGAGGAGGCGATTGTGTGTTCCAGCTAGCGGAACCCGAACCTCGCACCAATTGTGGTGACGACCTGTCTTGTGTTTTTTTTCTGCACACTTTTCTTTTCTCATTCCGCTGAAAAAGCACCCGTCGAACTTTGGGCTGGGAAATTACTCGGAACTGATTGCAGGAAGATCTTTAGCCTGTGTGTTAAAATGGAGATATTTTTTTTTCTTGTTGTTGTTATTTTGGTGTTGTTTTTTTCCCCCAAACCTTTGATTTAATTCTAACAAGTTTGTATTCCGCCCGGCTTAACGTGGCTCGAATTTTGAGGGCGCAGACAGTGCCACGTTTTGGTGGCAGGCACAGAGATTCAGCGTGCTGTACTTTCAGCCGCGCAAAACGTGGATGGCATATTTATAACTTGCCATTGTGACTTTTTTGGGGCCAACCTTGCCCCCCCTTTGGGCTTTTTTTCCACTTCCCCTCCATCAAATATTATTGCATATATTCCATCCAACTCAAGATTTACGAACAGTACAGGCAGCTCAAAGACGTCACCAACGCTAAACCTGGTTTAGAGGTTAACAGGAGAGGAAAAACCGCTGACCAGACGGCCTGCAAAATGTCAAAGGTGAAATCTATGGAATTAAAAAAAAACACTATAAAAATGTTGGCATATGTCTTGTTTCTTTCCCTGCAGGCAGTGGTGGCCGATAAAAGTCGCGAACAGTTTGCTGAACATAAACGTTGCAAGCCTTTGGTATAGCCTGCCGGGAATTGCTAACCGTGATTAATTGTTCTTGCTATCAGGAAATCCCTCCTTATGTCCAGGTTAGATCTCTTAGAATAGAATAGAGCTGAAAGGGACCTTGGAGGTCTTCTAGTCCAACCCCCTGCTTAAGCAGGAGCCCCTAGACCCGGGGTAGGCAACCTTGGCCCTTTTATGACTCGTGGACTTCAACTCCCAGAATTCCTGAGCCGGCATGGCTCAGCATGGAAACCTCTCCCTTTCTCCTCAGCGTGGCTGGCTCAGGAATTCTGGGAGTTGAAGTCCACGAGTCATAAAAGAGCCAAGGTTGACTACCCCTGGTCTAGACTATTTCAGACAAGTGGCTGTCCAGTCTCTTCTTAGAAACCTCCAATGATGGAGCGCCCACAATTTCTGGAGGCAAGTTGTTCCACTGGTTAATTAACAGAATAACACAATTGGAAGGGACCTTGGAGGTCTTGAACCCCAACCCCCTGCTTAGTCCAATCCCCTGCTTAAGCAAGAGCTCCTACCTAGACCATTTCAGATCAAATGGCTATCCAGTCTCTTAAAAACTTCCAGTGATGGAGCATTCACCACTTCTGGAGGCAGGTTGTTCCACTGGTTAATTGTTCTCACTGTCAGGAAGTTTCTCCTTAGTTCTAAGTTGCTTCTCTCCTTGGTTAGTTTCCATCCGTTGCTTCTTGTCCTTCCCTCTGGTGCTTTGGTGAACAACCTGATCCCCTCTGCCTTGTGACAGCTCCTCAGATACTGGAATGCTTCTATTATGTCCCCCCTATTTCTTCTTTTCTTTAGTCTGACCATTCCCAAGTCCCTCAGCCGTTCTTAGTCTCCAGGCCCTTGATCATCTTAGTTGCTCTTCTTTGCACTTTTTCCAAAGTCTCAACCTCTTTTTTGGAATGTGGTGTCCAAAATTGGCTGCAGGATTCCAGGTGTGGCCTTACTAAGGCTTTATAAAGCGGTACTAATACTTCGCATGATCTTGATTGTGTGCCTCTGTTTATACAACCCAGGATTGTATTAGCCTTTTTGGCTGCTGCCACACACGGCTGGCTCACGTTTAAGGGATCGTCCACGGGGACTCCGAGATCCCCTTTCACAGTTAACTGTTTTTGAGTAGCTGTGTTACTTAAAAACAGCAACTCAAGTAACTCTCTTTTAATGATCTTCCGCTCGTTGCTTCTTGTCCTGCCCTCAGTTGCTTTGGAGACTAGGTCTTGATGTAGTACAGGTAGTCCTCAACGTATGACCACAATCGGGTCCAAATATTCTGTGGCTAAGCAAGACTGTTGTGAAGTGTGTTTTGGCCCATTTTACGACCTTTCTTTCCACAGGTGTTAAGTGAATCACTGCACTTGTTAAATTAGCGACACGGTTGTTAAGTGAATCCGGCTTCCCTCCGTTGACTTTGCTTGTCAGAAGGTCGCAAAAGGGGATCCCGTGACCCCGGGACACTGCGACCGTCCTAAGTGTGAGTCAGTTGCCAAACGTTCTGGATTTTGATCACGTGACCAAGGGGGGAGGTGCTGCAAAGGTCGTAAGTGTGAAAAACGGTCATGTGTCACTTTTTTTCAGCGCCGTTGTAATCTCGGTCACTAAATGAATTACTGTAAATCGAGGACTACATGTAGTAATAATAATAATAATAATTAATAATAATAATTAATAATAATAAATAATAATAATAAAGTTGGAAGGGACCTTGGAGGTCATCTAGTCCAATCCCCTGCTCAGGCAGGAAGCCCTATACCATTCCAGACAAATGGCTGTCCAGTCTCTTCTTAAAAACTTCCAGTGTTGGAGCATTCACGGCTTCTGGAGGCAGGTTGTTCCACTGGTTAATTGTTCTAATTGTCAGGAAGTTTCTCCTTAGTTCTAGGTTGCTTCTCTCCTTGATGAGTTTCCATCCGTTGCTTCTTGTCCTGCCTTCAGGCGCTTTGGAGAATAGCTTGACTCCCTCTTCTTTGGGGCAGCCCCTGAGATACTGGAAGACTGCTAGTATGTCCCTCCTCGTCCTTCTCTTCATTAAACTAGACATACCCAATTCCAGCAACCGTTCCTTGTGAGTTTTAGCCTCCAGTCCCCTAATCATCTTTGTTGCTCTTCTCTGCACTCTTTCTCGAGTCTCAGCATCTTTTTTACATCGTGGTGACCAAAACTGGATGCAGTATTCCAAGTATGACCTTACCAAGGCCTTGTAAAGTGGTATTAACACTTAACTTGATCTTGATTCTGTCCCTCTGTTAATGCAGCCTAGCACTGTGTTGGCTTTTTTGGCAGCTGCAGCACACGGCTGGCTCCTATCTAAGTGATTGTCCACTAGGACTCCGAGGTCCCTCTCACATAGGTCTTGAGGTAGCACAATCCCATAGTAGCAAGCTAACTAAGCCTTACAACTAAGTCAAGAATTTGCAGACACAAAGGAGCCATTTAGCCAACTTGATCTACCCTTTATTAATCTTACCGCAGCCGGGAAGGGAGAGATGGAAGGGAAGCTGGGACTTGCACCCGGCTTAAATGCTAGGTGCCTCCTGCTACGACTCGGAGCTTTTTTTCCCGTCATTCCTGCCTTTCCTTTCTGCCAAGCTGGTTCTTCAAGGCTCGCGGCTTACAGATCCTCCAGGTTTCCAGTCCTCCGGCCAGGCCATTTTCCCCGGAAACAGCCGGTTCACGACTGCCAGAGAGAGGTCACCAACTTTAACGACTAAAATAATTGGGGGTTTTCCCAGCCGGAGGCAGCTGCCCTCACTTGTTCGACCACTGCAGAGGTTTCCTCAAATTCAGACGGTGGCAGGTGGTCATCAGCGCCCCTTCCTTCTGGCCAGTGCAGAGCGACTGGCGGCTGATCAAGCGGGTGTCCGATTTATAAAGGCTGTCCCTTGGGGGGGGGAGAGAAAAAGGGAGACTCATCAGAGGCGACTGAAGATTTTGGAATCTGTGCTGTGTGCCTTTATTTTATTTTATTTTATTTTGTCTTTGAGTCTGTGTTGAATCCTGGCAGCTGCCTGGACAAGTCTCAAGTCCCTGCTGTTTTTCTGGTGGGATTTCAGAAACCATTGGACCTCTCCTCCTCCTCCTCCTCCTCCTCCTCCTCCTCCTCCTCCTCCTCCTCTTTCTACTCCTCCTCCTCCTTCTCCTCCTCCCCCCTTCTCCTTCACAAACCTCACTCCCTTCTAGCACTGATGATGTTCCCTAGTTGGGTAATGAAACGTCTGCAAGAAAACTACCAAGCTCAGAGAGCACCAAGGAC
>NW_015390682.1:8297-20027 GCF_001527695.2 Protobothrops mucrosquamatus | reverse complement strand
CTCCTCCTTCTCCTCCTCCCCCCTTCTCCTTCACAAACCTCACTCCCTTCTAGCACTGATGATGTTCCCTAGTTGGGTAATGAAACGTCTGCAAGAAAACTACCAAGCTCAGAGAGCACTAGGGACCCCACGGTCCTCCTCTTCCTCCTCCTCTTCCTCCTCCCCTCCTCCTCCCCCTGCCCCCAAGGGCTGAGGGACTGGTCCAAAGTCATTGATGCTGGCTTTGGGTCTTAGCTAGGCAGAAACCTGGATCTCCCCAAATCAAGGACAAATGTCTTCCAAAACAGGCTGCCAAGGGGGGAAAAAAACCTGCAGGGACTTGTCTAGGGCAGTCACCAAAAGTCAACACTGAGACTGGAAACCCCCCCCCCACAAAAAAAAAGATAATACAACCTTTATTTTCATTTTCTTTTACTGTGGACACTGGCACACATTAAAAACGAAATGTTGTTGTCTGCTCTCAAAGGTGTGTGCATACACAACACACATATAGACATGCTATACATGCAAATGCGTACATACTTACACCCTTACCTATAAATACGTACACATATTAATCACCGTCCCTCTTTGAATACACAATGGAAAGAGGAAGCTTGAGAGTTCACAAGGTTGATACTATATGGAATAAAAGTCAAAGCCAGTTTGGGTATAGGAGTTAAGGTTAAGGTTAGGAAGCCGGGACCTGAGTTCTAATCCTGCCTCAAGCACAAAGAGGGAGCTGGGTGACTTTGAGCCAGCCCCTTTCTCCCAGCCCTATGAAGGAGGCAATGGCAAACCACTTTGGGGGGAGGGAAACAACACACCTGGCTAAACTGCAGTCCACTAAACGGAGGTACTAACACCACTCTATAAAGCCTTAATAAGACCACACCTAGAATACTGCAACCAGTTTTGGTCACCAAACTGTAAAAAAGATGTTGAGGCTCTAGAAAGAGTGCAGAGAAGAGCAACAAAGATGATCAGGGGACTGGAGGCTAAAACATATAAGGAACGGTTGCTGGAATTGGGTATGTCTAGTTTAACGAAGAGAAGGACGAGGGGGGACACGATAGCAGCCTTCCAGTATCTCAGGGGCTGCCCCAAAGAAGAGGGAGTCAAGCTATTCTCCAAAGCACTTGAAGGCCGGACAAGAAGCAACGGATGGAAACTAACCAAAGAGAGAAGCAACCTAGAACTAAGGAGAAACTTCCTGACAGTTAAAACAATTAACCAGTGGAACAACCTGCCTCCAGAAGTTGTGAATGCTTCAACACTGAAAGTTTTAAAGAAGAAACTGGACAGCCATTTGTCTGAAATGGTATAGGGTTTCCTGCCTGGACTAGAAGACCTCCAAGGTCCCTTCCAACTCTGTTATTGTCTTATCCAGAAAGAAGAGGGAGTCAAGCTCTTCTCCAAAGCCCCTGAAGGCAGAACAAGAAGCAACTGATGGAAACTAATCAAGGAGAGAAGCAACCTGGAACTAAGGAGAAACTTCCTGACAGTGAGAACAATTAACCAGTGGAACAACCTGCCTCCAGAAGCGGTGAATGCTCCAACCCTGGAAGTTTTTAAGAAGAGACTGGACAGCCATTTGATCTGAAACGGTATAGGGTTTCCTGCCTGAGCAGGGGGTTGGGACTACATGACCTCCAAGGTCCCTTTCCAACTCTTATTACACTATTTTGTTCTTCTGTTCCAAAGCGTCTCCACCAAGGGATCCAAAAGCGCAAGCACAACCGCGCGCGGGGATGCCGAGCCGGCCTCTCTGCCCTTTCCCCGGGAGAGCCGCGCAGGGCGATCCTACCGGCCAAGCTTACCAGCAGGTGTAGGCGGGCAGCGGCGGGCGCGCGCGGGCGCGCCGTGCAGTGTTGCGCAGGAGCCGGCAGAGGTAGCTCTTCCGACGGTTCTTGGCCTTGCGCAGCCCCGTCTCGCTGGCTGAGCCGGGGCTGGAGGAGGAGGAGGCGGGCGGGCGAGCGGGCGGAGCCGGAGCCGGAGCCGGGAAGCGCGGGCTGTGCGGCGGCTCCTTCTCCTCGTCCTCCTCCGCCCGGGGTCTCCGGGTGCGCCTTGTGCCGCGCGCCCTGAGCGCACAATGGCTCAGCCCGCGGGCAGCGNCCCATGTTCCTCCTCCCAACAGCCCTGCAAGGTAGGCCAGGGCCGGAGTTGGCAACAGGGCCTTCTCTTCCTCTTCCTCCTTGCCATCTTGCCTGATTTTGGCACCGGGCTTGGTTCATTTGAGGATAAGGGCTGAATGGACAATGGTACCATTTGTTTACTCCTCAATTCCTTTAGCCTAGTTTCCTGGGTTCATCTGATCATGATCACTTAGTGCAGACATGTCAAACACAATTTTTTTTTAAATTTCTCATCAATGTTCCAATTTAACCTTTGATATTTATAATTTTCAGAACTTGGGGTAACCCAAATTTCCCTTATGTCACTAGATAACAAACTATATAATATCCAAAATACACATTTTTATCTATTTAAATATAACCTTGTTCTATTTCCTAAGAGTTATCGATTTCCCACCATATTAAATCGTCTACTTAATAACACAATATCCCCTTTAATAAATCAAAAACCATTAAATATATTGCCTAGATCAGACATGTCAAACACAAGTCCCGGGGGCCGGATGCGTCCTGCGAAGTGGTTTCATGTGGCCCACGAAGCCATCCTGGAAACAGTGAGGGAACGGCCCCCGCTGCCTTGGCCCTGGCCCAGGCCAGCCAGGAGCCAATGTACAATTTTGTGGTGGGCATCTATGCTGAAACGCATTCAGTCTTAGCTCCACAAGGACGTCTGGAAACAGCGAGGAACCAGCCCCTGCTGCGTCTGCCCCGTCCCCTGGGTGCATGCTGGGAAGGGGTCACCCTTTGTGAGGAATGAAGAAATGGACCATGCCTTGGCGCTTGCCCCGGTCCCACCCCCTTCTGCCAGAGACCCTCAGATCTGTCCCACTCCTGCCCAGGCCCCCCCAGGCACCCTTGACGCGAACGATGTAGAGCTGGCCACACACACCCAGTAGGCCACCAGCCCCCCTCCCCCTCCATCCATGCCCACCCAGTAGGCCGCCCCAGTAGGCCGCCCCCTCCATCCATGCCCACCCAGTAGGCCGCCAGCCCCCCTCCCCCCTCCGAGAGCAACCGCAGTGCTGATGCGGCCCTCAATGAAATTGAGTTTGACACCCCTGACTTAGTGGGATCCATACAGGTTTGTCTCAAATACAGCCAGGCGAACATAGCTAGTTGTCACACAGTGTGTTCAACCACCATCCCGTTGGTTTGGCTGAGCGCAGGGTAATAATAACCCAGTTATTGTGGTTTACAGCCTGCAGGGTAAAGGATGAACCACTGCGCCACCACGGCTCTTAACAAATTTAACTTAACAAGTTTCTCCCTTAGCAACAGAACATTTTGGGCTCAGTTGTGGTCATAAGTCGAGGACTACCTGTCCCATTACCATTTCTGAGTTCTCCAGGCCGTTAAAACAGAAAACCTGGAGCCAACGATGCTTGTTCTTCACACCCTCGTTCCTTTCTTTGCAACAGGGCCGGTGACCATCTGCGGTGAAGTGACCATCTTGCACGGGGGATTCCTGCTGGCATCCAGGCTGTGCCATCCCAAGCCGTTATCCGAGCTGGCCAAGTCCGACTGGCCTGTGGTGGGAAAACCAATCCTGGAAGCCTTGCAGGAGATCTGCACCTCCTATTCTTGTTATCCTCCCCAGCCCAACCTCTGGAAGAAAAAGGCGGCCCTTGTCCTCTGGTCCAAATTGCTCCTCTCGGCTGTCCCGTCCGACGACCGGTGGAAAAGCGACGCTTTCTTCTCCGTCAGCAACATGATCCCCGAGATCAACCACACTGTCCTCTTCGAGCTGTTCAAGGCGGTCAACGCACCCCGACTTTTCACCCAGCTGCTTCTGGTCCTGCCGGATCCCCTTTGCCAAAAAGAGCTTCAGACCTTCGTAGAGTACATCGCCAAGGAGACATCTCCGGCCGACGTCGCGTTCTTCTTAGACGTTTGGTGGGAGGTTATGAAACACAAAGGAGGAGGAGAAGACCGATTGGTACTGCTGTTCCAAAACATGACTCACCAACACGTTTTGGAGTCTGAAGAACTGGACCAGCCTCCCAAGAGGTTCAAGAGCAGCCCTTCGTCCGTGCCGGAGAACTCCGCCGTCCCTCTCGTCCTCCCGATCTTGACCGAAGGGCTCAAACTGATCAAAGATAGCCTGGGCTCAACCAGGATGAAGTGTTACGCCCTTGCTAACTTAGTGGACGTCTTGTCTGCCTTGGTGGCCACTGAGTGTCAAGCAAAGGCGTTGTCTCCTCAAGCTTACTTGGAGAAGATCTCCTCGACGGTGACCCTCTGGAGCTGTGACTGTGAAAACCGATACAACAAGAAGGACTTGGATGCGAAGGTGAAGGAAGCCGAGAGGAGCATGAGTTTGCTGGACATGGTCAAGTTGTCCAAGCAGTTGGTGCTCTGCAACTTAAGCTTCCTCCACTCCTTGTTGAAGGAGTGGGCTTCAGAGGTCCAGGTCTTCTTGAATGACCCTCAGCAGGTCTGCTATGAGAGCTACCGGCTCCTCAACTGCTTGGCGGCCTTACAGAAGAGGTTGACCAACTGTGGTCTAGAGGACCTCAACCAGGAGACAGCCCGAGTGATGTTGGATCTGGGCAAAGTCATTGCAGACCTCCTGAAGAAGATCAACCCTGAGACTTGGGGAAAGAGCACCGGCGGCGATCTGGTGGCTTCGGTAGCCATGGTGATCATCGACAAGAAAATGGACCGACACAAAGAAGTGTGCTCTGTGTTTGCTAAGGAGAAAAACTGGGCCTTGAGCAAGGATTGGGTGGCTTGCCTTGTTAAGAATAAGGCCCTTTTCCAGGATCCGGAACTAATTTTGAAGCTGCTGGAGACAGTCGCCTCTTTGGAATCCCCCGAGGATTCATCCAGAAACCGAGAGCAACAAACCAAGGTGGTCAAGATCATCCTTGAGTGTTACAACGAACTTTCCTTGCCGGATAAGAACAAAGTCATTGCTGGTGTTTTGGCGAGTTGGGGCCGACAAGGTCTTTCCAAGCTGATGGTAGCCTTCTCGGAACGATTTCAGGAGGAACTCAACGTGGCCTTCAACCAGATCATCCAGAGTGCCTCTGGGGAAGGTTTTAAGAAAGCCATCCTTGCCATATCTCGGCTGGTGGTCCTCAACCCAGAAGGTACCATCAAGAAAATCAGTAACTTAGCCATTGCCAATTTGGGAACCCATCAATTCTTGGCTGAGATCCTCTGCTCTTTCCCAGCTCTGAGCTTCCAAGAACCTCAGGGTCAACCCAACGTCTCCCGCAACCTTCTCCTAGAATGTTTGAAAGAGACGGTTTGGGAGCGTCTCTCGTCTCCCAAGGAGAAGGAGCAATTTTTAGAGTTCCTAGTTCATCTCATGCGACCGAGTGGAACAAGTCCCCTCCTGTCTCCTCCAGAGGTGGTCCAAAGCTTGATCTTCCCGTTTCTGAAGTCAGATTCTCCCCGAATTGAGCTCTGCTTGCAAATCCTGGACAAGGCTTTGAAAGTCCCATCAGAACAGAGCTGGATTCATACCTGCCACCCGTTTCCACTCATCTTTTCTCTCTGCAAACTCCTGGATGGCTTCTCCCAATATTGGCACCAACCAGAAGACCAAGAGAGATGTTCCCTGGAGACCAAAGATTTGGTGGTCACCAACTTAGCCCAGCTGTGTGATGTTCTCCTGGTCCAGAAGGACTCTCTATCTCCACAGTTGTGGACCCAATCGGTGGCCTGGTTGCACAAGAAGCTCAGCGTCTTGGATTGGACCATTGGCCTCCGTGTGAAGGACATCTTCGGAGAACATTTCAGAAATGAAGTCCCGGCTACTCTTTTTGAGGTCTGTAAGCTTCCAGAGGAGGACTGGACGACCCGTCCGCTCCCAAATTATGGAGCAGGCAGTGGGTTGCTGGCCTGGTTGGAAACGTGTTGCGTCTCAACGGCCCTGCGTGAGCAGATGCTTGTGCTCCTCGTGGTTAACGTGGACAACCCTGAGGAAGTCAATCTCTTCAGCAAAGGGTTCTTGGTGGCCCTTGTCCAGGTCTTTCCGTGGTGCAGCCAAAGCGAGTGGAGAAGACTTGTCCACGTGATCAAAAGTCTCTTGGAACGAGAGATCCTCTACGTACCTTACTCGCTGGAGTACGTCCAGTTTTTACCGTTGTTGAATTTCCGGCCTTTCGCCTATCATCTCCAGTTGTCCGTGCTTCTTCTGCGGGCCTTCCAGTTCCTCTGCGGGGCCAGTGGCGCGACGTGGATGCCAGCGGAGGCGTGGAGACACGTCGGGAGACTCTACTGCCTCAGCTTATCCGATCTGCTGGGCTCGGTGAAGACCATCGCCCGTGGCCAGTGGCACTCCGTGGAAGAGAAGAACGTGATCCGGGAGCTGTCCTTCGTTTACATCCAGATGTTCTGCCACACGCTTCACGTGGCCGCCATGTTGCCCAACCATGGGACCGGGGACCCTCTGCTGCTGGTCTCCTTGGAGATCCTGTCGCAGTACGAGATGCTGTACGACCTTGACGAATCCCTGGGGAGTGCCTTACGCAAGGCCAACGAGACCCACTTCTTGGAGTCCATCGTGGAGAACGTCACCAACAAGGAACTGCGCACCATGCTGCTCCATAAGCTCCATAAACTCTGAGGATCAAATTCGGATTCTAGGAGGCGTGTGGACAGCAGGGCTCTGGGTTGCGGGTTCGAGAGAAACCGAAACAGCTTTCATCCGAGGAAAGAGAGAGCTCAATGGGAAATTTGCAAGATCTATAATAAACCTTTATTATCTCCTTCTTCGGAAAGTTATTGGCTGGGGGTGGGCGGGTTGGTTGAGGAGTTTACAGTTGGTCCTCACCTTATGACGACAACTGAACTTTCCATTGCTAAGCCAAAACAGTGGTTGAGTTTTGCCCCATTTTACAGCCTTTTTTTGCCGCAGTTGTTAAGCAAATCACGGTGGTTGTTAAGTGAATCATGTCATTAAGAGAATCGGGCTTCCCCTTTTTATTACGCTTGCCAGAAGCTGACTAATGACGGGACAAGAGGGTCAGGTGGCAGGGAATTCCCAGAATTCCCCAGCCAGCATGCTTTAAGATGGGTGGACTTCAACTCCCAGAATTCCCCAGCCAGCATGTTTTAAGATGGGTGGACTTCCACTCCCAGAATTCCCCAGCCAGTATGATTTAAGATGGGTGGACTTCCACTCCCAGTCCACTGATCTTTAAAGAATAATGAGCAGAGAATTCTGGGAGTTGCAGTCCACCTATCTCAAAGCAGGCTGGCTGGGGAATTCTGGGAATTGAAGTCCACCCATTTTAAAGGTTGCCAGGGTTGAGAAACACTGAGTTAACCAGTGGAACATGTTGCCACAAGATTTCATAAGGATCACTCGCTGACAATAATTTAAAAATGTGACAACTGCAGAAAGGTTTGTTCCAGAGTCCATCAACCCTCAAAACAAGCAGGATTAGCCTCTCTTTAGCCAATTAGCCAGAGACTGTTTTGGGGTGCTACTGTTTTGGGATGGTTATCTCCCAGCATTCCCTGCCCAAATGATCATGGGAAGGCAAAATAGATGCTGACGCCCTAGAAAGAGTGCAGAGAAGACCAACAAAGATGATTAGGGGACTGGAGGCTGAAACATATAAGGAACGGTTGCTGGAATTGGGAATGTCTAGTTTAATGAAGAGAAGGACGAGGGGGGACAGGATAGCAGCCTTCCAGTATCTCAGGGGCTGCCACAAAGAATAGGGAGTCAAGCTCTTCTCCAAAGCGCCTGAAGGCAGGACAAGAAGCAACGGATGGAAAACTAACCAAGGAGAGAAGCAACCTGGAACAATTCTCCTGACAGAACAATTAACCAGTGGAACTACCTGCCTCCAGAAGCTGTGAATGCTGCAACACTGGAAGTTTTTAAGAAGAGGCTAGACAGTCACTTGTCTGAGATGGTATAGGGTCAGATGCCTGAGCAGGGAGTTGGACTAGATGACCTCCAAGGTCCCTTCCAACTTTATTATTATTATTAGGGGAAATACGGTACTAAATGTGTCCGTCTGGCTGACCATCTTAACTGGGGCTTATTTTGGGGATGGGTCTTATCGTGAAAAATCATGCTAGGGTTTATTTTCCAATAAGGTCTTATTTTCAGGAGAAAACGCTAGTATTACAGGGCACCTAGGTTGACAAAAGTAAAGGAATTTCGGTTCACACACAATATTTGTATTTCTTGATTCGAAAGGAACAAAACCCGGGGTCAGATGCTGGCTGGGGAATTTTGGGAGTTGAACTCCATCCATCTTAAATTGGCTAACTTTGAAAAAAGTTGCTCTTCATCATCATCAATGATCTGGACGAGGGGATAGATGGGGAACTCATCAAATTTGCAGAGGACACCAAGCTGGCAGGAATAGCCAACACTCCAGAAGACAGGCTTAGGATACAGGAGGATCTGGACAGACTGGAACACTGGGCGCTATCTAACAAAATGAAATTCAATGGTGAAAAAAGTAAGGTTCTACATTTAGGCAAGAAAAACCAAATGCACAGGTATAGTATAGGGGGTACCTTGCTCAATAGTAGTAATTGTGAGAGGGATCTCGGAGTCCTAGTGGACAATCCCTTAAATATGAGCCAGCCGTGTGCTGCAGCTGCCAAAAAGGCCAACACAGTGCTAGGCTGTATTAACAGAGGCAGAGAATCAAGATCAGGTGAAGTGTTAATACCACTTTACAAGGCCTTGGTAAGGCCGTACTTGGAATACTGCATCCAGTTTTGGTCACCACAATGTAAAAAAGATGTTGAGACTCTAGAAAGAGTGCAGAGAAGAGCAAGAAAGATGATCAGAGGACTGGAGGCTAAACCATATAAGGAACGGTTGCTGGAATTGGGTCTGTCTAATAGGATTTCCTGCCTGAGCAGGGGGTTGGACTAGATGACCTCCAAGGTCCCTTCCAATTTTATCATCATCATTATTATTATTATTATTTAAAAAAAGTACTGTGGTTGCATTCTGGAAACACTCCCCTCCGTTTCCCCTCCAGAATAGGCCAAATGAAGTGCTCCACATATTGTGCCTTTCTAGAAATGTGTCTTCTACAACCGGAACGGAGTTTGAACCTTCTAGAAAAGATTTCCCCCCTGAAATATTTGCCACGTCTGCATTACTTAATGTGTCTGGATCATCAGAGAATCGTCTGTTAGCAGAGAAATCAAAAAAGGAAGGAAGTCCGCAAAAAAACCCCAACACACCATTTTTTTCACTGAAATTGTTTTTTATTAGTTCCAAAAATCAAGGGCTCAAGTTGTGTGCAGGGTTGCAACAATCCAGTGCAATTGGAAACCCAGGCAATCCATATATGTTGTTATTTATTTGTATCCTGCCTTTATTATTTTTTACAAATAACTCAAGGCGTAAACATATCCAACACACATTCCCCCTATTTTCCCCACAACAACCCTGTGAGGTAGGTTGGGTTGAGACAGAGACTGGCCCATGGTCATCCAGCTGATTTTCATGGCTAAGGGAGGACTAGAACTCACCGTCTCCTAGTGATTGATCCAAAGTCACCCGGCTGGATCTCGCGCCTAAGGCGAGACTAGAACTCACAGTCTCCTAGTGATTGGCCCAAAGTCACCCAGCTGGCTCTCGTGCCTAAGGCGGGACTAGAACTCACAATCTCCTAGTGATTGGCCCAAAGTCACCTGGCTGGCTCTTGTGCCTAAGGCAGGACTAGAACTCACCGTCTCCTAGTGATTGATCCAAAGTCACCCGGCTGGATCTCGCGCCTAAGGCGAGACTAGAACTCACGGTCTCCTAGTGATTGGCCCAAAGTCACCCAGCTGGCTCTCGTGCCTAAGGCGGGACTAGAACTCACAGTCTCCTAGTGATTGGCCCAAAGTCACCTGGCTGGCTCTTGTGCCTAAGGCAGGACTAGAACTCACTGTCTCCTGGTGTTTGAGCCAAAGTCGCCCAGCTGACTTTCATGCCTAAGGCGGGACTAGAACTCACCATCACCTAGTGTTTGGCCCAAAGTCACCTGGCTGGCTCTCTTGCTTAAGGCGGGACTAGAACTCACAGTCTCCTAGTGATTGGCCCAAAGTCACCCGGCTGGCTCTCGTGCCTATGGCAGGACTAGAACTCACTGTTTTCCTGGTGATTGGCCCCAAATCACCCAGCCAGCTTTCATAGCTAAGGTAGAACTTGAACTCAAAATCTCTTGCTTTCTAGACTAGCGTCTTAACCCCTCATCTGTTTTTCAGGGCTGTATCATAATAAAATGAAAATCACATTTTTGTGTGCACCGTGACACCTGGCAAATATAATATAAACGCAAACTGGTTGCCTGCCTTTTAGCAAGTCACTCCGATCGTTTCCGACATCAGCCTGAGTGGTGGTTTTTCAAAATCAATTAAGTTCCTTTTTTTAAAAAAAAATTTTGAAGGGTCCAAAATGCATCGTTCCTTCCAGCGCTGATGACGTTACCTAGTTGGGTCATGAAATGTCTGCAAGAAAACCACCAAGCTCAGAGAGCGCCGAGGACCCCCACACTTTCCTTGCCCTAATTTTTCTGACTATTCTTCGGGAATGCGAAGATCTGTTAATGGCATTAGAAGTTAATTCTTCTAAGAAGTTATTACCTTTTAGTCTTCCCTCCCCCTTTAAATTCCACCACCCCCCATTAAAATTGTTAAACAGCACTCTTGAATGGGGTTTTTCCGATCCATCGCAAGCACAAACGGGCTGAGTTGGCTTTCAACAATTACAAAAAAGACTTGCACTTCTATCACAGGAAGAGAGAGAAATAAATACAGAAGACACCTGGGCGTTCGCCAGGGGGCGGTATCACAAAAACCGCAATTTTAAGAACAACACAAGTTGTGCCCTGTCGGATTAGACCCCCAGGCTTGTCTCATCCAGCAGTTTGTTATCCTGTTGTCCAATAACTTGCCAAGAAAGCCCATGGGCAGGTTCTACATTTAGGCAAAAAAAACCAAATGCACAGGTATAGTATAGGGGGTACCTTGCTCAATAGTAGTAACTGTGAGAAGGACCTCGGAGTCCTAGTGGACAATCATTTAAATATGAGCCAGCCATGTGCTGCAGCTGCCAAAAAAGCCAACACAGTGCTGGGCTGCATTAACAGAGGGAGAGACTCAAGATCACGTGAAGTATTAATACCACTTTACAATGCCTTAGTAAGGCCACACTTGGAATACGGCATCCAGTTTTGGTCACCACGATGTAAAAAAGATGCTGAGACTCTAGAAAGAGTACAGAGAAGAGCAACAAAGATGATTAGGGGACTGGAGGCTAAAACATACAAGGAACGGTTGCTGGAATTGGGTATGTCTAGTTTAACGAAGAGAAGGACGAGGGGGGACAGGATAGCAAGTCTTCCAATATCTCAGGGGCTGCCCCAAAGAAGAGGGAGTCAAGCTATTCTCCAAAGCACCAGAAGGCAGGACAAGAAGCAACAGGTGGAAACTGACCAAGGAGAGAAGCAACCTAGAACTAAGGAGAAACTTCCTGACAGTTAGAACAATTAACCAGTGGAACAACCTGCCTCCAGAAGCAGTGAATGCTCCAACACTGGAAGTTTTTAAGAAGAGACTGGACAGCCATTTGTCCGAAATGGTATAGGGTTTCCTGCCTGAGCAGGGGGTTGGACTAGATGACCTCCAAGGTCCC
>NW_015390682.1:4555-7648 GCF_001527695.2 Protobothrops mucrosquamatus | reverse complement strand
CCTAGAACTAAGGAGAAACTTCCTGACAGTTAGAACAATTAACCAGTGGAACAACCTGCCTCCAGAAGCAGTGAATGCTCCAACACTGGAAGTTTTTAAGAAGAGACTGGACAGCCATTTGTCCGAAATGGTATAGGGTTTCCTGCCTGAGCAGGGGGTTGGACTAGATGACCTCCAAGGTCCCTTCCAACTTTATCATTATTATTACTATTATTATTATTATTATTATTATTATTATTATTATTATTATTATTATTATTATTATTATTATTATTATTATTATTATTATTATTATTATTATTATTATTATTATCATCTTCAAAGGAGAAGGAAGGAGACATACAGTAGTAGGAGAAGAAAGAAAGAGGAGGGGAGGGAGGAAGCAAGGAAGGAGAGGAGAAGCGAGGAAGGAGGAGAAGAAAAAGGCAGGAAAAGAAAGGAAAGGAAAAGAAAGGGGAGGGGAGGGGAGAAGAAGGAAAAAAGGCAGGAGAAAAAGGAATAAAGGAAAGAGGAAGGAAGGAGAGAGGAAAGGGAAGAAAAGGAGAAAGGGAAGAAAGCAGACGGGAGGGAAGGAAGAAGGGACGGAAGAAAGGAAGGGGACAAGGGGGAAGAAAAAAGGAAGGAGCAGGAGAGGGGGAGGGAGGTGAGAAAGAAGGAGAGAAGAAGGAAGAGAAGGGGAGAAAGGTGAGGAGAAGGGATGGAGAAAAGAAGGAAGGGAGAGGAAAGAAGGAAGGAAGTGAAGGGATGGAGGAAAGAGGAAGAGAAAGGGAGACAGGAGGAGGAGTGCTCAAACATTTAACAAGGGTAAAAGCAAAAGCAGGGCAGTGTTTTAAATTCATCTGTTCTCCATCATGCAAATCTCTGTGAATATATCTTTTATCACATTGCACTTTTCGGGGTTATAACTGAAAAATGTACGGTGATGTAACACCACTGAGTGCTTTTATCATGGGGAAAAATGCTCCTGCAGGGGAACAAGGCTTTGTTAATTCAAACCAGGACTCTTAAGCAACACATTTAACCTGGTTCCAGTATTACCTTGATCTCTGGATGTGCAAAATAAGTTAAGCAAGAGATGGAATGAGGGAAGAAAACACCCATGAAGTTTTCCTTACTCTGCAGTGTTTCTCAATCTCAGCAACTTTTAAGACTTTAACTCCCAGAATTCCCCAGCCAGCACGCTTTAAGGGGGATGGACTTCCACTCCCAGAATCCCCCAGCCAGCATGCTTTAAGGCGGGTGGAGTTCCATTCCCAGAATTCCCCAGCCATCATGCTTTAAGATGGGTGGACTTCCACTCCCAGAATCCCCCAGCTGGCATGCTTTAAGACGGGTGGAGTTCCACTCCCAGAATTCCCCAGCCATCATGCTTTAAGAGGGGTGGACTTCAACTCCCAGAATTCCCCAGCCGGCATGCTTTAAGATGGGTGGACTTCAACTCCCAGAATCCTCCAGCCATCATGCTTTAAGGGGGCTGGACTTCCGCTCCCAGAATTCCCCAGGCAGCGTCCTATAAGATGGCTGGCCTTCCACTCCCAGAATTCTCCAGCCAGCATGCTTTAAGTTGCATCTATTCCACTCCCAGAATTCTCCAGCCAGCATGCTTTAGGTCAGGGGTGTCAAACTCGCAACGTCACGTGACGTGTCGCGGCGTATTGGGACTTTTTCTCCATTGACGGCAATGGGGTGGGCGCGGTTTCGGCATGACGCATCCGGTCCACGGGCCGGCAGTTTGACACCCCTGCTTTAGGCTATGTGCACCTCATCTCCCAGAGTTCCCTGCCCAGCACACTTTTAAGAACGGTGGACTTCCACTCCCAGAATTCCTCAGCCAGCAGGTTTTAAGGGGGGTGGACTTCCACTCCCAGAATTCCCCAGACAGCATGCTTTAAGGTGGGTTGACTTCAATTCCGCAGGGGAATTCTGGGAGTTGAAGTTCACCCATCTTAAAGTTACTGAGATTGAGAAACGCTGGTTTAAGAGATTGTTGTCTCTTGTGATACAGACAAGCTACAGATAAAATTTCTCCAATCTGATACCTTTTAAGCTCAAATCCCAGCATTTTAGGACCGAGACAGCTGTTCTGACCCTATTATAAATATTCAAATCCCCCCCGACTCAAAACAGGACTGGTTAAAAAATTTCCAACAGTATACTGTAGATGGGACAGTATATAGGTAGTCCTACTTATGACCACAACTGAGCCATAATTTCTGTGGTTAAACGAGACAGTCAAGTGAGTTTTGCCCCACTTTACGACCTTTCTTGCCACGGTTGTAAAGCAAATCACTGCAGTTGTTAAGTTAGTCACACGGCTGTTAAGCGAATCTGGCTTCCTCATGGACTTTGCTTGTCAGAAGGTCGCAAAAGGGGGATCACGTGACCCCGGGGACGCTGCGACCGTCATACGTCCATGCCATGTGTCCAGCTTTTGAATTTCGATCATGTGACCACGGGAACGCTGCCGTGTTCGTACGTGTGAAAAACCGGGCCCAAGTCACTTTTTGCAGTGCGACTGTAACGTTGAAGGGTTATGAAACGAATCGTTTTAAGTTGAGGACTACGTGTAGTAGCAAATGTCCAGGCTAATGTTTTGGCCTCCTCCTCAATTTGTTTCCACCGCCAATGTTCTCCTCTGTCCCAAAACGGGACCGTGAGGGAACAACGCCCGAGCTTTCCAAAAATGAATGGAAATAAGGCCTCTCTGTACAGCAGGGGTAGTCAACCTTGGCTCTTTTATGACTCGTGGACTTCAACTCCCAGAATTCCTGAGCCAGTTAGTCCACAAGCCAAGGTTGACTACCCCTGCTGTACAGCATAGGACAATTCGTCATGGCCAATTTGCTGCGGGACAACTTGCCACAGCCCACTAACTACAGGATAACTCGCCGTGAGTCAATTCAACACAGGATAACTCAACGCCACCGCTCCTTCGACATTATTTTAATTTTTTATCATTCACATTTCATTTTGTCCCTCCTTTAGCATCTTTTCCTTAATGATTCTAGTCCATCATTTCTTTGATATTAGTGTAACTCCTGTCCTGCGGCTAGTGGTCCCGCAATGAATTGGTCGTGGCGAGTCGGCCACCTC
>NW_015390682.1:0-2238 GCF_001527695.2 Protobothrops mucrosquamatus | reverse complement strand
GAAAGGGTACCTCGTAGATAGGCAGGTTCATCTGTCGCCCGTAGGCCCAGTACATGTACGGGAAGAGGAGGATCCGGCACAGGAAGAAGGTGACCAGGATGAGGATCCCGTTGATCTTATGCAGGAGGGAATCTTGCATTTTCACCTGTAACCCCACCCCCCAAAAAAGGAAATGTTGAGAAGGTTAAAGGAGAAGCAACTGCTGGCCCACAAATAAGAAGATCAAGGCCGGGAGAAATTCCAGCAGCTGCTCCTTTAATTCCCGCACTGGGCAGGAGGCTGCCTGCTGCATCCCTGTACGATTTCTGTTCCGACTTCCTTCCCTTTCAGCCTTAGTACAGGTAGTCCTCGAACTGTGCCTCATTTTACGACCTCTTTTGCCACCATCGCAAAGCAGATCACGGCATCTATTAAGTGACCACCATCTATAACGTTCCCAGCCAGCTTCCAACAAGCAATGTCAATGGGGGAAGCCACTTTCCCTTAAGGACTGCGTGATTCACTTAACGACAGCAGCGATTTGCTTAACAACCACAGCAAAAGAAAGGTCGTAACATGGGGCTAAGCTCACTTAACAGCAGCCTTGCTTAGCAAAGGAAAATTTGGCTTTAACTGTGGTCGTAAGTTGAGGATTACCCGTATTTAGCATTTTAATGGTAAGCCATCCTGAATCGCTTTGCAGAGTGCGACGGGCAGCGTCTAAATTTAATACAGCTAGCCAAAATTTCTGTGGCTAAGTGAGACTGTTGTTAACTGAATTTTGCCCCATTTTTATGACCTTTCTTGCCGCAGTTGTTAAGTGAATCACTGCAGATGTTAAGTTAGTAACACGGTTGTTAAGTGAATCCAGCTTCCCCATTGACTTTGCTGGTCAGAAGGTCACAAAAGGGGATTGCGTGACCCTGGGGGACGCTGCGACCGTCATAACTATGAGCCAGTTGCCCAGCGTCCAAATTTTGATCACGTGACCCTGGGGATGCCGCAACGGTGGTGTGAAAAATGGTCATAAGTCCCTTTCGTCAGGGCTGTTGCCACTTTCACTAAATGAACGGTTGTAAGTTGAAGACTATCTGTAAAAAAAATAAAGAAAGAGATGGAGGTTCCAGGTGTTAAATGCTCACCTGAATCAGGATCTTGCCCAGAGACACAAACGGGGTGCTGAGCTCGGCCGTGAAGATGCAGCCCACGAAAAAGTCTCCGAG
The DNA here is from genome assembly GCF_001527695.2 of Protobothrops mucrosquamatus. NCBI lineage: Eukaryota > Metazoa > Chordata > Lepidosauria > Squamata > Viperidae > Protobothrops > Protobothrops mucrosquamatus. The sequence goes on along the minus strand of NW_015390682.1, from coordinate 1,036 downwards.
TTCACCACGCAGATGCTGTAGGCCGAAAGAAAAAAGAGAGAGAGAGAGAGATGGGGTGGGTCCAGGGGACAAGATGTTTTAAGCCAGGGGTCTTCAAACTCGGCCCTTTTATGACTGGTGGACTTCAACTCCCAGAATTCCTTAGTCAGCCATTTTGATGAAACCGCGGGCTTAGATCCAGACCAGGGGTCTTCAAACTTGGCCCTTTGATGACTGGTGGATTTCAACTCCCAGAATTCCTCAGTTGGCCATTTTGATGAAACCGCGGACTTAGATCCAGACCAGGGGCCTTCAAACTCGGCCCTTTGATGACTGGTGGACTTCAACTCCCAGAATTCCTCAGTCGGCCATTTTGATGAAACCGCGGGCTTAGATCCAGACCAGGGGTCTTCAAACTTGGCCCTTTGATGACTGGTGGACTTCAACTCCCAGAATTCCTCAGTCTGGCAGGTGAGAGGCCTAGGTGTTTTGCAGCCTTCAAGCAATAACCCCCAGGGTAAAATGAAGGTGGCTCAAAAGGGAAGGCTTTTTTTGTTGGGAACACTTCAGAAGGTTGAATGGAGCAGTATTAAAACTCGGAAGGGAAGGGAAGGGAAGGGAAGGAAGCAGGGGTGGGATTCAGCCGGTTCCCACCACTTCAGCAGAACCAGTAGCTAATATTTTGTTGTCCAGGCCCAGAACGGATTTCCGGGAGTGGCATCCACACAGAGAACCGTTGCTCACATATTTGAATCCCACCACTGGAAGGAAGAGGGAAGGGGAGGGGAGGGGAGGGGAGGGGAGGGGAGAGAAGGGAAGGGAAGGGAGAGGAGAGGAAGAGGGAAGGGAGAGGAGAGGAGGGAAGAGGGAAGGAAAGGAAAGGAAAGGAAAGGAAAGGAAAGGAAAAGAGGAGGGAAGGGAAGAGGGGAGGGAAGGGAAAGAACAATGGAATGGAATAGAATAGAATAGAATAGAATAATGAAAGAATGGAATAGAATAGAATAGAATAGAATAGAATAGAATAGAATAGAATAGAATAGAATAGAATAGAATAGAA
>NW_015390681.1:123192-125992 GCF_001527695.2 Protobothrops mucrosquamatus | reverse complement strand
AGCTATTAATAGGATGCCCAATAAAAGAGAGTCATCATAGCAGAGTGGATATAAGTGTAAGTCTGGGAGTGGAAAGATTCTGGTCCATCTTTAGCCATGAAAGATCGCTGGATCATTCTGGCCTGATGTCTTTCTCCATTCCACTTTGGCCTAATTATATGGTTGTTGCTGTTGCGGAAAAGGAGAAAAGAAGAAGAGCCCCATGTTACATCAGCATGAACTCCTGGACGAAAGGCAAGAGATAAATCTCAAAAGCAATTCAATATATAGGCAATAAATATGGATGCTCTACCTAGTTGGCTAATGAAATTTTGCAAGCAAATACCAAGCTCAAACAGCACCAAGAACTCCATAAATAATAATTAATAAAATAAAATGTACTCCCCCCCACAAGTCCCCTTCAACGGCATTGAAAAGTGACTTACAACCAATCCTCGCACTTATAACCGCTGCAGTCATGTGATTAAAATTCAGGCACTTGGCAACCGGCAGGCGTTTTAGGAAAGTTGCAGCGTTTTCAGAGACATGTGATCGTCATTGGCAACCTTCCCAGTCAACTTCCAACAAGCAGTCAATGGGGGAAACCAGTTTTGCTTGAGCACATCTCACTTAACCATTGCCTTGCTTAGCAATGGAGTTTTTGCTCCCAATTGTGGCCATACGTTGAGGTTTCCCTTTAGTTCATAATTAAAACTAACAAAAAAATCTTAGTTCCCTCATCTTCCCTAAAGATATACCCTGTTTCCCTGAAAGTAAGGCCTACCCCGAAATAAGCCCTAGCTTGATTTTGGGGGGTTGGGCCTAATATAAGCCCTACCCAAAAAAATAAGCCCTAGTTTGGGGGCAAGGCACACACTTAAAAATTAAGCTAGGGCAGGGGTGGGGGTGCGGATCTGCCCATGCACCCCGCACCCACTTATCTTGCAGCCAGGCTTCCTCCTCGCCGGCCCACTTATTCTGAGGCATCTTCTTCAGTCAGGCCTGCATTTCTGGAAAGGCTTGACTGCAAAATGCAGGCCAGAATGCAGCTGCAGAATGAAGCTGCTCCTTCAGCTGCAGAAGAAGTGGACCGCCTAGGTAGGGCTATCGGTGCAAGAGGTGAGTAAAAAAGACATCTCCCGGAAATAAGACCTGGTGCCTCTTTTGGAGGCAAAAAATAAATAAAATAAATAAGGCCCAGTCTTATTTTCGGGAAAACACAGTAGTACAACGTTCAGGAGATATCAAGAAAAATGTTGGTGGAACTTCCTACAAAATGAAATAAAGATGTTCTAGGATCTGGAAAATTATCTGCTACTGGTTGTACTGTTAACTTAAAATGAGTACTTAAAATGAGTACTTAAAATGAGTAAGTCTACGTAGCTATCACCTGAAGGATTCATCAATAGGACATACAGCCAGTCCTCAACTTACAATCTCAACAGAGCCTGAAATTTTTGTTGCTAAGCGAGACATTTGTTAAGTGGATTTTGTCCCATTTTACGACCTTTCCTGCCACAGTGGTTAAGTTAATCACTGCAGTTAATGACATGCTTGTTAAGTGAAATCTGGCTTTCCCACTGACACTGCTTGTCAAAAGGTCACAAAAAGCGATCGCATGATCTTGGGACACTGCAACTGTTGCAAATAGGAGTCAATTGCCAAGTGTCCGAATTTTGATCACAGGACCATGGGGATGCTGCAGTGGCCATAACTGTGAAAAATGGTCATAAGTCAGACATTTTTTTAGTGCCGTTGTAACTCTGAATGGTCACTAAATGAAGTGTTGTAAGTCAAGAACTACCTGTACGTGCTACTCTGTTTGCTCCTGTTCTTTAAAATAACCAGAATTGCTCCTATAGGAATGTAAATATTCCCATATATAGATTTGGTTAGGTACACAATGGACAGTCTTTCAGTTTGGAGTGGTCTATAAATACTGCTTGAGTGGTAAATAAATATATAATCCAGTTCTGAGCTTTTCAACTGCTGAAGAGGAAGGGAGGTCAAACAGAGACCTGTCTTTCAAATCTTAACAACAGTACAGAGAAAAGCTTTAGCAGATGCAAACTAGCAACCCAGGAGTGAGATTAAATCCCAAAAGCAAGCCCTGAGCCTGATCCATTTCTATATTTACACAAGCAGGAGAATCTTTCTGACATATGGACATCCTGCTTTGCATCAAAAGAATACAATTTCTTTTTAAGTGAGAATGTAAAAAGGAAGAGGATGTCCTCTTGCATCTCTGCCCATTAACAAACTCTGGGACAAAAAGGTATGTTCCCACAATAATCAGCAAACTGCTTTTTCCAATAAAAAGAAAGTTGGTTAAGAAAGGGTCTCTTCCACAAATCAGCCTTCATCGAGATGCAAAAGGGCCTAGCTTCAAATTCCTATTTTACTGAGAGATTTTGGGTCAGTTTCTCCAATCTGATCTGATACAGGTAGGTTGGGACTACAACTCCCAGAATTCCCCCAACTAAATTAGCTAGGAATTTTGGAAACTTCAAGTCTCTTAACACTTCTAAAGGCATCACCTTGAAGAAGCTCCAGCTTTAAACAAATTATTTATAATTCAAAAGGCGTCTGTAAATTAAAGCAGTACAATATTCTGAGCTCCAGGGGAAAAAAAGCCCTAGTTAGACAATTAAATAAAATAACAAACAGAACAGGAAGACTACATTTTGTGAAAGATTGCAGCAAAAATAGCCAGAATGTTCTGTCACCACTTTGGTTACAGGCTACAGTTTAAAAAAGAGATAATCTTCCATTTTATATTAGGACTGTCAAAGAATATTCATCTCCTCGAATACAATCATTT
>NW_015390681.1:116256-121419 GCF_001527695.2 Protobothrops mucrosquamatus | reverse complement strand
CACCCCTCCACTCCCTCCACTCCCGATCTCGCGGACTTACCACGCATCCTTCCCAGGGCCGACCAAGTTCTCCTCCAAAACAGTTGGAGGGGGGGGGGGAAGCCTTGCAAACTTATTCGCGGTCCCGATCGGGATTTTCCTCCCCGAAATCAAGTACTATCCACGGCGATGAAGAAGAAGAAGAAGAAGAATTAAAACAAAAACCAAAAAAAAAACAAGCGGGGATGGCGGGAGGAAGGGCCGCCAAGGCCGCAGTTTCTGCAGCCAGAAAGCTCGGCTCGCAGCTTGTTTCCCATGTGCTCGCCGGAGCACGCGCTCGCCTCAATGGAACGTTGTGCTGGCTGGAGCTCTGTGACGTCACTGCCCCCAGCAGCTGATCCTGCCTCGCTTGCCTGCAACGGCGGCGGTGGCGGCGGCGGCGGCAGCTTTGCTAGGAAAACTGCGCGCTCCAATAAGAACGTGGGGTTTTGCAAGCCCCGAGCCGCCTCGCCTCTTCCAATACGCTGGAAATTTGGGGAAGGGTGGGGGGGACGAGGAAGGGGGAGAGGAGGAAGGAGGAGAGCGCTCGGCACAAGTGCAGGAGATAACCCAACTTTTTATTTTATTTTTTTTTCCCCCAGCGTCTTATAAGGCTGCTCCTTGTACCCTTCGGAATAACGGCTTAGCCCGGCCTGGTGTCGTTCCTTCACCCCGAATGGCTTCTGCAGAGCTGGGTTGCATGTCGTGAGAGTGTCCTCCTGGTGGGGAGTGGGGAAGGTGGGTCGCTTCTTGCCCGTCACTCTTGCCAATTCTTCAGCCAGGTCTTGAGATTCTTGTCTTCAAGGGCAGCGAGATGTGGAGGGATATATATGTGCTTTGCTGGTCACAAAATAGCTGGACAGGGAGGATGGGGTAAAGGGCAGTTGTTAGTTGCAAAGTCGTGTCTGACCCGTCGCGACCCCATGGACAATGTTCCTCCAGGCCTTCCTGTCCTCTGCCATCTTCTGGAGTCCATTTAAGCTCATGCCTCCTGCTTCAGCGACTCCATCCAGCCACCTCATTCTCTGTCGTCCCCTTCTTCTCTTGCCCTCGATCTTTCCCAGCATCAGGCTCTTCTCCAGTGAGTCCTTCCTTCTCATTAGGTGGCCAAAGTACTTGAGTTTCAACTTCAGGATCTGGCCTTCTAAAGAGCAGTCGGGGCTGATCTCCTCTAGGACTGACCGGTTTGATCGCCTTGCAGTCCAGGGGACTCGCAGGAGTCTTCTCCAGCACCAGAGTTCAAAGGCCTCCATTCTTTGGCACTCAGCCTTTCTTATGGTCCAACTTTCACAGCCATACATTGCAACTGGGAAAACCGTGGCCTGGACTATACGCACTTTTGTTGGCAGGGGGATGTCTCTGCTTTTTAGTATGCTGTCTAGATTTGCCATAGCTTTCCTCCCCAGGAGCAAGCGTCTTTTAATTTCTTGGCTGCAGTCCCCATCTGAGGTGATCTTGGAGCCCAGGAAGATAAAATCTGTCACTACCTCCATTTCTTCCCCATCTATTTGCCAGGAATTGAGAGGGGCAGTGGTGGGATTCAAATAAGTGAACAACTGGTTCTTTGTGTGGATGCCATTTCCGGAAGTCCGCTCTGGGCCTGGGCAACAAAAAATTAGCTACCGGTTCTGCCGAACTGCTGCGAACTGGCTGAATCCCACCACTGGTAAAGGGGGTAGGAGACACTAAGAAGAGAAAGTGCATGCATATATCATCTTACTGTACTGTTCACCTGCAGCACTCATCTGTTTTTGTTCCATCACATTTAAACACCATGTTAGTGTTGTAGAGCAGTGGTTGACCTATGATGGTAATGGTGATGATGATGTTACCCATTCAGTTGTGTCCGACTCTTGGCAATTCTATGGGCCGGTTCTCTCTGCTTCCTCCAATCTTGCATTATTTCTTTGACTTGTTCTATGCTCTGGCAGGTGTCAGTTTTGATGGTGTCCAGTCACCGTGTTCTTTCATGGCTTGGTTCCCTTTTACCGCTAATTCTTCCAAGCATTATTGCTTTCTCCAGTGAATTCACACACACACACACACACACATGATGTGGCCAAAATAAGTGAGGCACAGTTTTGTGATTTTGCCTTCCAGTGACATGCCTGGTCTTACACACTCCAGTACTTTCTTGTTATTCACCAAGGAATATGCGCCAAGTAAAATAAATACAGGTAGTCCTCGACTTACAACACTTCATTTAGTGACCGTTCAAAGTTACTAAAAAAGCACTGGAAAAAAGTGACTTATGACCGTTTTTCACACTTACAATCATTGCAGCCTCCCCACGGTCACGTGATCAAAATTCAGAGGCTTGGCAACTGACTCATATTTAGAATAGAACAAAACTGGAAGGGACCTTGGAGATCTTCTAGTCTAGCCCCCTGCTCAAACAGGAGAACCTATACTATCTCAGACAAGTGACTGTCCAGTCTCTTCTTAAAAATCTCCAGTGATGGAGCACCCAAGATTTCTGAAGGCAAGCTGTTCCATTGGTTAGTTGTCCTCACTATCAGGAAGTTTCTCCTTAATTCCAGGTTGCTTTTCTCTTTGATCAGTTTCCAACCGTTGTTTCTTGTCCTGCCCTCTGGAGCTTTGGAGAATAATTTGACCCTTTCTTCTTTGTGGCAGCCCCTCAAATACTGGAATACTGCTATCATGTCACCCCTATTTCTTCTTTTCTTTAGACTTTTTTTATTTATGACACTTCCTATTTCCTATTTATGACGTTTAGCAGTGTCCCGGGGTCATGTGACCAATTTTTGCTTCCTTCTGACAAGCAAAGTCAATGGGAAAGCCAGATTCACTTAACAACCATGTTACTGACTTAACAATTGCAATGATTCACTTAACAACTCCGGCAAGAAAGGTCATAAAAGGGGACAAAAAAAATCACTTAACAAATGTTTCGCTTAGCAACAGAAATTTTGGGCTCAGTTGTGGCCGTAACTTGAGGACTACCTGTAAAAGCACCAACACACATCCACACTTATCCTTCTGTGAATATTAGCTTCATTTTATGGCGGAATCAACATGGTTGTGCTTTGCACATTGACTAAGAGAGAACCAACCTGGTCTAAGTCAGCTGATCAGGCAATCACTTGGGTTCCAATATTCCAAGGCCAGTCATGGTTCACCAAGGAAGGGCGGCTTTCTACCAAGAGAGACCATCAATCAAATCCTTTAACCCAGTTGATTGGACTGGTGGCATTTCAGGCCAGACGCTGCAACCTTTAGAAAGTCTGACTGAAGCCAACACCGGCCCCACGTTACATTGATTTATGACTATATGGATTTTTCTGCTTGCAGAAGCTCAGAATATGTTGTGGTGATCCTGATGACTTTGTAGACTTGATGTATGTTATTTCTTTAGTTCTGCTAGTGATTTTAACCCTGGTTTGGCACACCACCTATGGGGTTGTAAACTGCGGTGAGTCAGTCAACAATTGGAGCTATATACCAGCTGAATAAACAAATTATAGGTAATCTTCAACTTACAACTTTATTTGGGACCAGGATTGCTATCTGATGTCAACGCTGCTAACATNAGCTATTAATAGGATGCCCAATAAAAGAGAGTCATCATAGCAGAGTGGATATAAGTGTAAGTCTGGGAGTGGAAAGATTCTGGTCCATCTTTAGCCATGAAAGATCGCTGGATCATTCTGGCCTGATGTCTTTCTCCATTCCACTTTGGCCTAATTATATGGTTGTTGCTGTTGCGGAAAAGGAGAAAAGAAGAAGAGCTCCATGTTACATCAGCATGAACTCCTGGACGAAAGGCAAGAGATAAATCTCAAAAGCAATTCAATATATAGGCAATAAATATGGATGCTCTACCTAGTTGGCTAATGAAATTTTGCAAGCAAATACCAAGCTCAAACAGCACCAACTCCATAAATAATAATTAATAAAATAAAATGTACTCCCCCCCACAAGTCCCCTTCAACGGCATTGAAAAGTGACTTACAACCAATCCTCGCACTTATAACCGCTGCAGTCATGTGATTAAAATTCAGGCACTTGGCAACCGGCAGGCGTTTTAGGAAAGTTGCAGCGTTTTCAGAGACATGTGATCGTCATTGGCAACCTTCCCAGTCAACTTCCAACAAGCAGTCAATGGGGGAAACCAGTTTTGCTTGAGCACATCTCACTTAACCATTGCCTTGCTTAGCAATGGAGTTTTTGCTCCCAATTGTGGCCATACGTTGAGGTTTCCCTTTAGTTCATAATTAAAACTAACAAAAAAATCTTAGTTCCCTCATCTTCCCTACAGATATACCCTGTTTCCCTGAAAGTAAGGCCTACCCCGAAATAAGCCCTAGCTTGATTTTGGGGGGTTGGGCCTAATATAAGCCCTACCCAAAAAATAAGCCCTAGTTTGGGGGCAAGGCACACACTTAAAAATTAAGCTAGGGCAGGGGTGGGGGTGCGGATCTGCCCATGCACCCTGCACCCACTTATCTTGCAGCCAGGCTTCCTCCTTGCCGGCCCACTTCTTCTGAGGCATCTTCTGCAGCCAGGCCTGCATTTCTCAGTCAGGCCTGCATTTCTGGAAAAGCTTGACTGCGAAATGCAGGCCAGAATGCAGCTGCAGAATGAAGCTGCTCCTTCAGCTGCAGAAGAAGTGGACCGCCTAGGTAGGGCTATCGGTGCAAGAGGTGAGTAAAAAAGACATCTCCCGGAAATAAGACCTGGTGCCTCTTTTGGAGGCAAAAAAAATAAAATAAATAAGGCCCAGTCTTATTTTCGGGAAAACACAGTAGTACAACGTTCAGGAGATATCAAGAAAAATGTTGGTGGAACTTCCTACAAAATGAAATAAAGATGTTCTAGGATCTGGAAAATTATCTGCTACTGGTTGTACTGTTCACTTAAAATGAGTACTTAAAATGAGTACTTAAAATGAGTAAGTCTACGTAGCTATCACCTGAAGGATCCATCAATAATAATAATAATAATAATAAATTTAATTTATATGCCGCCCTTCTCCCAACGGGACTCAGGGCGGCGCACAACATATTTAAAACAAAACATAAATACATTCCCCCCCGATAAAACCGAATTAAATCAAATTTTAAAGTTGTGTCTCTGTCGAATTGTTAAAAGATAAACCCCAAATAAAATCCTCCCTAGGTCAGG
>NW_015390681.1:111546-113017 GCF_001527695.2 Protobothrops mucrosquamatus | reverse complement strand
GGGAAAAAAAGCCCTAGTTAGACAATTAAATAAAATAACAAACAGAACAGGAAGACTACATTTTGTGAAAGATTGCAGCAAAAATAGCCAGAATGTTCTGTCACCACTTTGGTTACAGGCTACAGTTTAAAAAAGAGATAATCTTCCATTTTATATTAGGACTGTCAAAGAATATTCATCTCCTCGAATACAATCATTTATTTCAGTGCAAGTTATCAGTACTTTTAAAATACTGCTTCAGAAATCACCATGTACCCCCACAGGGCAATATTACGGATTATGAATGTATAAGCAATTCTCCTATAAAAATACAAATCTCACAACGCTGCATGAAATAAGCTATTTGAAGAACCCCACAAATAAGACCATGGAAAATTTTAAGCTGCATTGGGAAGATTTATTTAAAGGTTCTGCAGACCTGTTAAAACAGGAAGGACCAAAAACTTAACATTAATGACTTATAACAAAAAATATCATTGGATCAAAATAACACTTGGTAATGCAACTGGGTTTATACACTTATACAGGAATTAACTATACTGTCTATATGCCTTATGATTCTATGTTCTATGAAAAATAATCCAGTTAGAAACCATATTTCTTTCATATTTGGGGGGGGGGGGAACTGCTCCAAAGCAAGTGGTACAGTTATCAACTGCCCGATAAAATAAATTCTTTTCCACCAAAGAATGCATTAAGATGCACATTTAAAGACAGAGATTTTCTGCAACACAATAAAAGGAAATAAATATTGGGACTCTCCTGCCACAAGAGTTTCAGAATGACACAGTGCGAGTTCAAGAAATAAGGGCCAACGCAAAACATGTCTCAACTTGTCAATTTGAACCTCGTGTCAAAATATTCAGGAGGCAATTTTATTTTTTTGAGTTTAATGATGCCAGTACTTTTTCCGTGCATTTACTATTCGGAGAGGCTTTGCAACCAAAGCATAAATATTCCTCCCCTCGCTGGGACACAGGGACAATCACTTCTGCCCACCCTACTTACGGATCCACTGTGGTTCTTCAGGATGGGATTTAAACCTGCACATTTTCCAAAAAGTTCGCTTTGTAGTCCAAACGGGATTCTTGCAGGAAAACGTAGCAGGATTTAAAAAGGGGAAGGGGAGGCTATTTGGACTTTTGGAGAAGACAACTTTGGGGGGGGGTTACCAAAATATAATTAATTGCAAGAGGGAGAAGCGAGGTGGGTCACCTTACAGCGATCCGGGGGGGGGGGGGGAAAGCGCCTTTTCTTGACTTAGGAATGGTCAGATCCCCCATAGGCGAGAGTGACCCCAACTCGGGTAAGGGAACTAACTGGAGGGGAAGAGGGGACGTCGAGGGAGAAAACGGCCACATCGCAGCAGACAATAATGCCAAGCCACGATCCAAGCCAGACCCCCGGATTCGCGACTCATCCAAAGCTGCCCTTTGGACCAGGGCGCAGCGGCGGAGGCGAAACGCGAACC
>NW_015390681.1:86674-107880 GCF_001527695.2 Protobothrops mucrosquamatus | reverse complement strand
GACTTGATGTATGTTATTTCTTTAGTTCTGCTAGTGATTTTAACCCTGGTTTGGCACACCACCTATGGGGTTGTAAACTGCGGTGAGTCAGTCAACAATTGGAGCTATATACCAGCTGAATAAACAAATTATAGGTAATCTTCAACTTACAACTTTATTTGGGACCAGGATTGCTATCTGATGTCAACGCTGCTAACATTGGATGTTCTGCATTGACAACAGATGGAAATGTAGCCATCTTTTTCCCTTTCGCTTTTAGAGTTAGATGATGCTGGGAGGGGGAGGGGATGTGAATGAGAGTCTAGCTAGAAATAACAACACTAGATTTAGCTGAGAATCAAGGTTATTGAGCCCAGAGCTGATAAAGAATTGGCAGGCTGGAGAACTGGAGAGGAAGCTAATTGAGGAATGTGATGTATGACAGTTAATTGGAGGAGGGAATTGTGCTTTGATACTATGTGCCCAGGGGAGGGGAATTCAGTTTTTGGCTTCGATTATGCAGTGCCGATATTATGCTATTCAAATAAAAGATTCTTTAAGGTAAACAATGCCTCGAAGTTCTTTTGAAGAGTTTCATCTGTCGGAACCATGACATCTAGGCTATTACTGTATTAAGTGAACCACTCCTGATTTTGCAATCTTTTTTGCCAGATGGGCATGCTGAAGCTCATAAAATCCAGATTGGGAATCTAAATTCTGGGAATTGAAGTCCATAAATCTTAAAGTTGCCAAGCTTGAGAACTACTGCTCTGGAAGCATCTTAGAATATAAAAATGGTATAGCTGTAGGCCAACTGGCTCTGAAAAAAAGACAGAGGAACACTGAAGTCTTAGCAAGTATCAATCCAGTAGTCCCCAACTTAAAATATTTCATTTACTGACCGTTCGAAGTTACAAGAGCATGGAAAAAGTGACAATTTTTCACAATTATGACTCTTGCAGCATCCCCGTGGCCATGTGTTTCACATTCAGATGCTTGACAACTGGTTCATATTTATGACGGTCGCAGTGTCCCGGGGTCATGTGATCCCCTTTTGCAACCTTCTGGCAAGCACAGTCAATGGGAAAGCCAGAACAACCTGCCTCCAGAAGCGGTAAATGCTCCAACACTGGAAGTTTTTAAGAAGAGACTGGACAGCCATTTGTCTGAAATGGTATAGGGTTTCCTGCCTGAGCAGGGGGTTGGACTAGATGACCTCCAAGTCCCTTCCAACTTTATTATTATTATTATTATTATTATTATTATTATTATTATTATTATTATTATTATTATTATTATTATTACTACTACTACTACTACTACTACTACTACTACTATTATTATTATTATTATTATTATTATTATTATTATTATTCACTTAACAACCGTGTTACTAACTTAACAACTGCAGTGATTGACTTAACAAATGTGGCAAGAAAAGTCAGAAAATGGGGCAAAACTCCCTTAACAAATTTCTCACTTAGCAACATAAATTTTGGGTTCAATTGTGGTCGTAAGTCAAGGAGCACCTGTAGTGTACAAGGATCCTGGTAAATGGATGTCGGCGATAGGTGTTATTCTATGAAAGTCTTACAGTCAGAGTGCTTATTATTATGATCAGATAGGTAAGACCTCCTTCACATTAATTGACATCTTCAACTCAAATCGAAACAGAACACTCTTTAGAGCAGGGGTAGTCAACCTTGGTTCTTTTATGACTCGTGGACTTCAACTCCCAGAATTCCTGAGCCAGCTAAGCTGACTCAGGAATTCTGGGAATTGAAGTCCACGAGTCATAAAAGAGCCAAGGTTGACTACCCCTACTTTAGAGACTGATTCTCATGGGTTCTTTAGTGATACTTCCTTGAGCCTTGGGATTTCAGGAAGCCAAAGAACCACTTGGAGACCAGGAATTGGATTTACCTGGTCCAATGGGACAGGCTTCCCTGCCTAAATATATTTTTGAGACTCGCCCGTCCATCTACTCCAGACCATTCTGACAAAATTAGCTGTTTTGATTAAAGAAAAAAATACAAGTATCCTCGTTTCTCCACGGCAGTGATGTCAAACTCAATTTCATTGAGGGCCGCATCAGCATTGCGGTTGTGCTCGGGGGAGCCAGGTAGGTATGGCCAGGGTGGGCGTGGCCTACTGGGTGGGCATGGCTGGAGTGGGTGTGGCCTACTGGGTGGGCATGGCCAGGTCTACATCGTTCGCGTCAAGGGTGCCTGTGGGGGCCTGGGCAGGAGTGGGACAGATCTGAGGGTCTCTGGCAGAAGGGGGGTGGGACCAGGGCAAGCGCCAACGCATGGTCCATTGGAAGAGCCTGCTGAAACCCCTCCCCCAGAGCCCATCAAGCTGAACATGTGAAGTAGGTGAGGGCCATTTGCTGGCCACTTCCAGGCAATGGTGCATTTCTTCATTCCAGGGGATGGGGCCGATGCGGCAGGGGCTGGTTCCTCGCTGTTTCCAGACGACCTTGTGGAGCTAAGACTGAATGCGTTTCAGCATAGATGGCCACCATAAAATTGTACATTGGCTCCCGGCCGGCCAAGGCAGCAGGGGCCATTCCCTCACTATTTCCAGGATGGCTTCGTGGGCCACATGAAACCACGTCGCGGGCCGCATCCGGCCCCCGGGCCTTGTGTTTGACATGTTTTCTCTAACCAGATCCATGTGGAATCCTAGGAAATAACAACGGGTGGATTGCTGCAGCCCTGTGCTTTATGTAGGTGTAAATCCACCTAGCAAATACAGGTAGTCCTCAACTTATGACGAGAGTTAGGACCAGAATTTCCATCATTAAGCAAGGCGGTTAATAAGTGAGCTGCACTCAATTTTGCAGTGGTTGTTAAGTGAATTTTGCAGTATGTTAAATGGAATTTAAATTTTTATTCTTGCAAGGAGAATAATAACCCTCCATTGCTGGATTGCCATTTATGATAGCAAAAGCTGAATGCCAAGAGCAAATGGAGGTGACTGAGGATAACACAGAAATATTTCAATCATGTGTATTTGTTTTTCCATCTGTGGCTTGGAATTGAGGNGTTGTTAAGTGAATTTTGCAGTATGTTAAATGGAATTTAAATTTTTATTCTTGCAAGGAGAATAATAACCCTCCATTGCTGGATTGCCATTTATGATAGCAAAAGCTGAATGCCAAGAGCAAATGGAGGTGACTGAGGATAACACAGAAATATTTCAATCATGTGTATTTGTTTTTCCATCTGTGGCTTGGAATTGAGGATCCAGTGGATGGTATTTCCATCTCCCTTTATTCCTACAAAAATCTCCTACTCAGACAAAAGAGTAGATCAGTGTTTCTCAAATAGGCCAACCTTTAAGATGTGTGAACTTCAACTCCCAGAATTTTGAGAGCTGAAGTCCACACGTGTTAAAGTTGACCCATTCAAAATACACTGAGACAGACTGATGGGAATCCATACCTAAATATAGTTAACCCATGTAATAGGACTGTATTGCTATTAACCTTCTCATCTTCTCAACCTTCCTACTAACTTCTATTAAATCTCTCATGATTTATGATTGTGTGATTTATGATCTATCACTTATCACTGTGTTGTTGGTATGTACCCTGTGATCTTATGCACCCAGAGACAAATTCCTTGTGTGTCCAATCACACTAGGCCAACAAAGAAAATCCAATTCCAATAAGAATATATTTAAGTAAGTAATATGTGCATTTTAGATATTATAATTTTTACGAAGTGAGACAGAGGAAATTTGGGTTACCCGAAACTCAAATACTATGGATATTAAAGGTTAAATTGGAGTATGGTAATTAAAAATTAGGTAAAATTTAATAACAGGATATGGATTGTTTATGAAGATTTATTAAGATATGTATAAGCAAAAATGTATTGATAAATGTGATAATGAAGTTTTCACTGAATTTGATATAATTAGAAATTTATTAGCTTAAATACAATATAGCAAATGTTAAGGGAAACAGAAGAAATACTTGATGATGTAACCTGAGATATGTACTAAAGATTTTGTTATTGAACTATTGGTTCACCCAATCACCACGTTGCATTCCAAATACTCAAATGTAAAACTGGAAAACCAATAAAATATTATTAAAAAAATTATTTAACAAAAGAAAAGAAATTCCAGTTCCAAATTCCAAATGGGAATTGTAAGCTAGCTGTCTTCAATCTCAGGGCTTTTCAACCAGTGGTACGGGTACATTGGCACCTGGCAGGTGGTACGCGACCATCCTAGAAAAGTGGTAGCCCGGGAGGGGAATGAGCTGAACCAGTGGCAGCACCCCACAAGCCTGAGCGAGAGATGGCTGGAGCATCAGGGCTGTCAGGGCTCAGCGGAAGCGCCAGGATCAGCATTTTTTCGGGGCTGTCAGGGCTCAGTGGAAGTGCCAGGATCAGCGCCAGGCTCCAGCTGGAGCTCGGCGCTGATCCTGGTGCTTCTGCTGAGCCCAGAAGAATTGCCGTTCAGCTGGAATGTTGCAGCATCTCCAGGGTCTTGTGATTTACATTCAGATGCTTGGCAACTGATTCATATTTATGACGGTCACAGTGTCCCAGGGTCATGTGAAGTGACCAAAACCTGCTGCAACCACCCAGCAGACAGGGGAGGGGGATAAAAACCAAACACCCCACCACCCCACCCCCACTGCCAATCCTCAACAGAAATTCTCACAACAATGAAAACCTCGGAGAAGAGGAAGAGTGTGTCTGGGTGGGCAGGCAGGTGTCTTGCTCGGCTGTGGCTTGGGGGGCACTTTTTTCAGTGCCATTGTAACTTCGAACAGTCACTAAGCAAACTGTTGTAAGTCGAGGACTACTTGTACTTTATCACTTTTTTCCTTTTTGGGGGGGGTCATCAAGTTTTTGACCCCTTGCTAGGCGACTGGTGGTACTCGGATGTTGCCATATCCTAAAAGTGGTACAATGGGTGAAAAAGTTGAAAAGCCCTGTTCAATCTTAACCCAAGAACTTGGGAATGTCACTTTCTACCCCTAGCAGTGAAGACACATCCGAGTCCCAGTGATTCAATTTCCCCAGATAACTGTTGTTGGGAGAGAAGTTACAGCACTGTCACTTTTATACTGTTCCTTTTTAGTTCCACCCAGAGCTTTCAGCTAGTCTTTGTAATGCATCAGGCACTGCAAAGCAGACATGACTCATCACAAATCCAGCTTTATTTAGCAGGAGGCATCAAGAGCCTTCACCTTTGCCATAAAAATATCTCGGCTAAGCTCTTCTTGTTTAGGTCATGTTTACTGCTAGGGGATCTGAACCTCCAACTTTTCTCTCAATTCCCATTCTATTCCACCGTATTCCAACCCCAAATATTGATTTTGGGTAGAGTACTAGAAAAGGCACCACTGTGTTTTTCTGTCCTTTGAATTCCTGCAACTCAAAGGAAGAATGGGGGGGGGGGGGAGAGAAACCAGAGGAAAACAAAAGAAAACTAAAAAGCAGAGCCCAAACATTGTGACTACAGCCCAGGAATGAACTGAAATAGTCAACAAACAGCCAAAGTTCCTGGAATAACAAGATAGCGTGTTTTCCATCCTGGCTATTGAATTAAGCTCCCTTCAATTCCCCAGGAGCAGTAAAGATTGGGCTTGTTCCTTGTGTGAACCTAACATCTGAGTCATTCCCTTTAATTGTGGTTTGCAAGGGCAACATAGACGCCTAACATTAAAAGCCCTTTGTTGAGCAAACATTTATCCCAAATAAACTGGGGTGTGTTTGTTTTCTGCAGCCCTCTCCCACACTGGAGAGTTGTTGAAGGAAGCATCAACCTGGACTTGATGACAGGCTGCGAATAGCAGCCTTCTGCTGTGTGATTAGATGCCTGCACACATTAACACCAGATGCAATTCAGTTGAAATGAAAGAGTCGTAAGGGAGGAAATTAAAAAGGAGGCCAGTGGTTTGCCTCCATTTAATTTTGTAAGATGGAAGCATGTATGCCTGGGAGGCATAGTTGTGGAGATGCTGAGGTGGAGGGAAGAAAGTTCTTCCCATCAGAAGACTGAGAATGAGAGGGAAGGAAGGAAGGAAGGAGCAGGAGAAGAGGAAGGAGAAGGGACATTGGAAGTGGAAAGAGGAGAAGGGAGAAGGAAAAAGGAAATTGGATGTGGAAAGAGGAAAGAGGAAGAGGAGGGGGGAGAAGGAGGAGAAGGAAGATAGGTTCTAAATAAGTGATAACCTTTTAGCATGACACTTCACAATATCATTTACTGAATTATCTTAGTGCTGCATTCATGAAAAGAGGGATACCTACTATTGCAGGATCCACTTCCATTTGTCTAACATGCCCCTTCATCCTTACTCTGAATAGCAGCTCCTGCTACTCATCTCACCTCTAAATTACTTCCTATGGTACTCCTGAAAACATTCTGCCAAAGCTAATAGGTTTGCTGTATGATAGCACATGTAAGGAACATCTCTCTCTCTCTCCCTCCCTCCCTTCCTCCCTCCCTCCCTCTCTATCTCTATCTCTCTCTGTGTACAACTATCATACAATGCCAACAAGAACTCTGGGCTTCAGCATATTAACATTTTACTTTTCTATACTGATCAGGTAGTCCTCAATTACAACTGGTTGGTTAATTACTGTTCAGAGTTATGACAAATCCCTTGGACAACAATTTAGACTAACCCCAGCCCAGGGCAGGAATTCTCAGATAACCCCAGACAAATGACTGTCCAACTATCTAGAGGAGGGGGGTCTAGTAAATGAAAGTCTGTCTGCAATAGAGATATTGGCCCAAAACTCAAAGCAAAGCACACATTTTCTTTGCAGAAAGTTCATCTCCATTTCAAAACAAGGATAGCCTTTAGTAGTGACAACTACTTCTCCTCCTCCTCCTCCTCCTCCTCCTCCTCCTCCTCCTCCTCTTCCTCTCCAAGCAGTCACCAGGAGTCAAAGACACACACACAAAAACATATATACACAGACACATAAAATTATAAAATATGCCTAAAATGTCCATGACAATGCTGCATGTATATTTTATCAACTGTTTGACCCTGTCTCTGTTCAATATCTTTCCCACTTTAATATTTTCTTAATTATTAGTACATCGCTTGTGCCACCCCAGTGATTAATGCCACTTAAATTGTAGCAGCAGGACAAAAATTATCTTTCTATTTTCAGTCAAAAGGAAGGGCTGGGAATTTAATCTGGAGCCAAAATTCCTCTAATGATCCCCAAATGACTTCACCATTCTCCTCCGAACAATGACAGAATGCCAGATTTAAAGCATTTCTTTCAGTGGATCTCTCTGAGTTCCTGGTCTTCAAGACTATGCACCAATTTTCACCAAATACAATATACAGAAGTGTTACTACCATTGTAGAAAAAATAATAATACTATAATAATATGAATTATTGATGGTATTTTATTTTTATAGGGCTTTTCCGTTTCCCCTTTCCCAAAGTCCAGAGCATGTTAATAAAAGGACATTACTGGTATTCAACAATAGAAATAATGAAATTCAGAATGAGAAGGGACTATTGGTCCAGAACATGATAGCACATATATATTTTCCAAAAGACAACTGGACTTTCTTCAAGTTTTCTTTGAAAATGTTGCACTGCAAGGTTATTGGTTGGGCAATATTGGAAAAAGGATTGCTTGCCTACTATAGAAGAATGGACACTTAAAGTGTCAAATTTAGCAGAAATGGCCAAGATTTCTGCTTACTTGAAGGATCATTCACAAGAAAGATACATTTCGGTCTGGAGAAGATGGATAGATTATATTCAGAACAAATATGGGACTAAAAAGTTCCANGTGTTCAGCTTTGGGAAGTGGGGGAGGGGGAAGGGGGGGCTTGGGGGGGATGGGGGTTTATATTGTAATTTTCATAAAACTTTTAATAAAAAAAAAGAAAAAAAGATCCAAGAAGATTCTTCAGTTCCAACTGTCTATTCTTTGCAGTTATCTGTCCTAAGCACTCTCAAGGTTGGTCCTTCACTCTTTGAGAGTCATTGGGACCACTTAAGGGTTTATCTGTATTCTTAGAGTCACCTGAATCAGAGTGTAAATGGGTGTGGAACTTTCTTGAGATTGATGAAAGGGCTGCATTGTAAACAGGAGATAGAGAGTATCTTATCTCACTCTTTCTGTTGAGGGAGGGCTGTTCAATTTTAATATAAATGGCCTCTTTGACCTCTCTTTCAAAGCAGTTGTCCTCTTTGTCCAAAATGTGAACTTTACTGTCTTCAAAAGAGTGTCTTTCAGATGCAGATGGACTGCTGAATCCTCTCCTGATGAGTTTGTTCTCCTGTGTTGTGTCCGCTCTGAGGATAGAGCTGAATTAAAACTGAAGAAGCTTTTGGGATGAGAAGTGAAAGGTTTTCAAAGAAAGCACCAAGAAAGTCCTGTTGCTTCTTGGGGGAAAAAGCACCTTTGAGACATCCCCCTTGCTCAATGCAAGAATCTGAATTAAAGCAACGTGCCCTACCAAGTGGGGTCCTGTAAATTCAACCCAGATTTTGTGTCCTTCTCTTGAGATCAGTGTTTGGCAACTTTAAGATGTATGGACTTCAATTTGCAGAATTCTGGGAGAATTCTGAGAGTTGAAGTCCACCCAGTTGCAATCCACACATCTTAAAGTTGCCAACGTTTGAGAAACACTGGTCTAGAATCACCAGGATTCTCCTTCTAGTCTTCTCAGAATTAGTGTAAAAAGCTCAGATCTTAATCACCTCTCCCGGTAGGACCTAGTTTCTTCGCTATACCTGTTTGATTTTCTATAAAATTCTTCTTAAAAAGTAGAATCTCATACTGGACACAGTGTACAAGGAGACGTGTGATCTTGCAGAATAAATTGGAAAAACAACTTCCCACGACTTAGAATGAAATGAAACCCTTTGAAGTTCATATCTTAAAACAAGACAGTAAAAATAGAAAAAAATGAAAACAACATTCATTTTAAAGCCGTAAGCTAATAGGTATCTTTAGATTTTGGATTTAGTTTTCCTCTCTTCCAGTGCAATGAAGTGAAAGTCTCTTAAAGCAGTGGTTCTCAACCTGTGGGTCGGGACCCCATTTGGGATCGATGGACCATTTCATGGGGGTCGCCAAGCAAGGCTGTCCGCCATTTTTTTTGTCCGCCATTTTTTCCCCCTTTTCCGGCGGGTGCCTTACCTCCCTTGGGCTGGGCCAGCTGGTGGTCGGCCTGCTCCGTCTCTGCCGCTTGCCAGCTACGCCTCGGCCGGCGCAGGGGGCGGAACCATGCATGCGCGGCGCTCCTGGGCAGGGAAAGTCCTCGACTTACGACCAGTTGGGTAGTCCTCGACTTACGACCGGTTTAGTCCTCGACTTACGACCGGTTGGGGTCGCGGCATTAAAAAGGTTGAGAACCACTGTCTTAAAGTAAAGGAAAGAAATCCATTAGCCAGGTTTGCCTATCAGAAACCTGGACTATGAGTCAGTAAAGGTCTTAGCAGATCAACAGGAAGGATAAAGTCATCAAGTTCAGCTGCCAGGATTTGAAATGAAAGCATCCTTAGTGAAGGGCTTGTTCATCAGCTTCTCAAAAGCTCCCAGCAAAGGAACCTGTTGCTGTTTCAAATAATAGGTGGCCAAATGGTTTTGATTATTAGGATTTTTCTTCTTGACATCAGCGTACACCCTGCTGCCCTGTAAACTGAAAATATCATTCTGTACCCTGCAAGTTGAGACAGTAATGTCTTGGTCTTCTTAGATGCAATCATTCTCCAGAATTTGAGCCGGTTATCCCATACTTTAATTTTTAAATTCTCAAGGCTCAATATATTCGCTTCTTAATTCTCCCACACAAGTTTCTAGTCCCCAGTCATATGTCTTGTTCTTCTTAATGTTATTCGGCTTTCTCTGAATCTTTCTTGAAGCATGGTACCCAAAAGTGCATAGCTTGGTGTCTTCTAGAGATGTGGAATCAACTTATCATTCCATCAGTCTCATCCGTCAGTCTCATAGCAGTGTTCCAATATCTCAGGGGCTGCCACAAAGAAGAGGGAGTCAAGCTATTCTCCAAAGGGCCTGAAGGCAGGACAAGAAGCAACGGATGGAAACTAACCAAGGAGAGAAGCAACCTAGAACTAAGGAGAAACTTCCTGACAGTTAGAACAATTAACCAGTGGAACAACCTGCCTCCAAAAGCGGTGAATGCTCCAACACTGGAAATTTTTAAGAAGAGACTGGACAGCCATTTGTCCGAAATGGTATAGGATTTCCTGCCTGAGCAGGGGGTTGGACTAGATGATCTCCAAGGTCCCTTCCAACTTTATATTATCATCATCATCATCATCCCCTACAAGCAAAACCATATTGAGGAGGGCTAGGAATTTTCTGTTTCTATTTATTTATTTATTTATTTATTTATTTATAATTTAATTTATACCCCGCCCTTCTCCTCATGGGACTCCTGAAAGAATCAAAGACATAAACAAGAAAGGATTCTTCAAAGTGTACACATGACTGCTTATTTCACATCTTATTCCTCTTTCTTGGGAGCAGTTCAGCTCTTTCAAGCAGCTGAACCCCTGGGAAGCCTTCAAATTTTGTAAATCAATAACTGCTTTTGGTTTCCCTTTAGAAGACTGAACGCAAACACATCCCTACAACAAAGCAGTTTTGCACTCAGAAGAGGTCGAGCTACAAATGTTGTAGGCTTTTTTCCTTCTCTCATCATCTGCAATTTCCTCGTAAAAGCACAACACGGGTCATGTTTTCATTGAAGAAGCGAGAGGCTGATTTCAGGAGTCTCCCTTGCAAGCCAGGTAGAAATGACGGGCATCCATAGGCAAATCCAATCTAGCCTGGAACAAAGATGATGATAATCCAATCACAATATTCTGGGCTAGTCGACATGGATTTTTTTTCTCCTACCTATCACCTTGTGTTCATTTCAGGAACTCTGCATCTAAGATTCTATCTTATAAGGACTTCAGGAGATTAACCAATTTCTTGCATCCTCCATTCCCAGTTATACAATTCTGGGCAAATCAATGCTTCAAAGTCATCTGTAGGATAATTAGGTTCCACCAAGCTGGATTCAATATCTGGTCTCTGTATGGGCAAATGTCTTCCACCTCAACCTGTCTTCTTTTGCAAGTCACAGATCTTTCAAAAGAAGTCCAGTAATACTATTCAACTCATCTATTTTCTATTTTCTATATTACTAAGCAAAGTTTATTGCTATGATGGTTACCAGCTATTAAGGGATCCATTTTCTAGAATCTAGAACATCTAGCACCTGAGAGCAACAGGGAACATGCGCTCCTGCATAGTTATCCTTATTGGTATGGTCCAAAGGAGAGATATAACTGTAATCCAGAGTTGGGTTAAGGACAGACATGTCTATAGGCACAAATAATTCACCCTGGAAAAGAAACTCACACCCTGAAGGGAAGAAAACTTCTGTACATCCCCCCCCACAAAAATAAACTCCACCCAGATACAGCGTATCCATAAAACTACTTCAGAGAGCTTTTCTGAACTATTGCAGAAATGCTTATGAAAAGATCTGCTCTATTAGATTGCACCAATGGAATACAGTGCTTTAGAACAAATCAAAAGGCAAGCATCTTTGCAATACCCCAGAATAATTAAGCAGTTTTACTAGGCAGATAAATTATCTCAGTTTAATCTGTTCTTGCCAACTGTTACTCCATCTGAAATGTGTTTGTTTTATGTGGAGTTTGTTGTTTGTATTTATATACCTGGGCTTGCAGAAGTCATTTTTGGACGAAGGAAAAGATTCAGAGATCTCTTAGTATTAATACAGAATTGGATTTGTTTGGGGAGCTTACCTCTGTGTAAACCTAATCCCAATTTTTGGTCCAGCTGCATAAATACTCAGGAAAGGTACTCTGTAATTAACTCCCTTTTATTCATAAAATATAAAGATGCCGTGACAGCCCCTCAAAACTCCTTATTTCGGATGGGAAGAAACCAATTACATCTGCATCTGTCTCTTTAAAAAGGGTGAAAAAAAGTTATAATTCTTGCACCTATAGCTTGATCCTCAGAGCTACAAAGTTCATTGTAATAGGGGTGGAGGAATTGGTGACCTTCTATGCACTGGCTAAGAATGATGGGAGGTGAAATCCTAATGCATCAGGATGACAGCATGAAGTCACTAGGATTGTAACTGAGAAAGCGCGTGCTTCAAATGACCCAAAATAAGCCAGCTTGGATTCGGGCAAAACACTTCCCCCATTAACCCAGAATGCAAGCCTCAAATCAGTGGCTCTGTTCAGTCCATGTGCTCAGCTAAAGCACATTTTGCAACCGAGGGTCTTCTATGGGCCTAGTCAAGGTGATCCCTAAACTGATTTATGGCCCAATGCATTACAGTATAAGCTGCCGGAGAGACAGACCCTGTTGCAAATATACAGTTGTAACTTAGGACATCAGGGTTGGTGTGGAAGTGTGAGTGAAATTGACACAAGAGAGACAGGTCATGTCTTGGCAAAGCTGCCCATTTAGAACAGGAGCAGCAACATACCTACGTCAGGTATGGCTTGCATCACTCCAGTCTACCATTTCGCTTGTCTGATGGCCTCACGCCAGAAGCTGACAAATCTATCTGCAGCTGTTGAAAAGTTGTTGATTGTTAACTCCGGCCCAAGTTGTGTTAACACTATACTACAATGCTAACCCATAACCCCCCCCCCCAATTTAAAACTTTTTTTCCATACAGCAGCAATGAGAAATGTGGAATTTCAAGCTTCCTTCTGTTTTGCTGAGGTGCCAGGAGCAACCTTCATTAGCATGCACGATTCATACGAAGTATGGAAATAAATGTATGAAAAGCTAAAACTATCGCATCTTAGGTTCCCAGTTTGCAAACTGGACAGTTTTGGGAACTGTTCAAGGAAAGCCTTGGATTATATGCAGTTCGTTATAAGCAGTTATTCTGTTCCTGATTTAGCTAATTACTATGTGATGTCTCAAGATTGAATCCTGGTAGGCAAAGGTATCTAAAGGTCGTGGCAACTGGATTAATTTTTTTGTTGAGACATTTCGCTGCTCACCCAGCTTCATCAGTCAGAGCAAATCAATTAGGCAGAGTTGATGGAATGTACCAACTCTCGCCCCAACCTCAGGGGTTTTCTCCCCAAAATGCATTTTAATATGTCGATGATTCTGCCTGGATGACTGACAAGTCTTCAAGGATGTACCATGTGATGTGTTTTGAACAGGGTATTATCTCTTTCAAACTTACACGGCAGGATTCAGTCTTCTGCAAACTTTTGCAAATCTGAGGCAGGCATTAACCTGAAATACACCATACTTATATTTGTGGGTGGGGCTGAGCCCCCCCAACTACAGATAACAAATTAGGAGAGCATACATAGCAGTCCTCTATCGGAATAATTCTCTAGGTATTTAATAACTCAATCCATAAATATCCATACTGCTGTTTCAGGATCTTTCAGGACACTCCATTGCTTTAAAAACTTCCAAGAAAACACACCTTATATAGCTAGTTACAATTTTACGGGAAATAGTTTATTTATCTATAAACACAAAATAAAATCAGATCTTTTTAAAAAATGACAAAAAAGGTACTTAAATAAGAATGAGCAAAAATCTGTGAGAGATGTTATGGCACCAAAAATTCAAGACAATTTATAAATTCAGTTGCCACAACCATTAAGTTGTGATCTTAATGATCTGCTGACGGCTTCTTTTTTTTTAACCTTTTCTATAAAGATTTTTTTTATTAAAGATATTTACATATCATTAGGCTGTGTAAATATTTACAGCAACTCTGACAACAGCTAGTCCAAAATCACTTTTAAGAGAAAAATGCTTTAAATACAAAAAAGAAAGTGGAAAAACTTCATTACTCATCCCCCCCCCAAATACAACCCTCACCCCTTTTGCAAGCATAAGCTTGCACCCCCAAATTTTCATCAGTTCTTAGACAAGGCTTGGAGAAATCCAGCCTTTATGCTGGATGGCTGTTCGGCATGCATTCGCAACAGTTCTTCAGTTTTACAAAATGGAGTCCATTATAACATTTACGCAGGGTTGGTGTTGTTGATGACAACACTTATGTCAGGTTGATATTTCACACCTTCTAGGTCCACTTCTGTTCCCAATGTTTATAGGTTTTATAGGCTTTAATAATATTAATAGCAACACTTATTCAATTTATTTATTTATTTTTAAACACAAGAGTTCCTCAACTGTTGAAGTTTGTTTTTGAGTTGTTCGTGTCGCTTCCTCAGAAGTTCTTTTTCCGCTAAAAGTCTATGCTCTTCGGACTGGATGGAGAGGACGTATTCGGTGGCCTTTTTAAGGATGACCACTTTAGGAGCCTTTTCGTTATTCGCTACTTCGGGGATCTGGTCACGCAGGGCAAAGAAACTCAGTTTCAGCTCATTCCGCCTCTGTCGCTCCAGGACGTTGTGTGTTCGCCTTTTGTCGTTTTCTTCCGAGTCTGAGGTGCGCGGACTTGAACATTTGCGGTTGTTACTGATCTGTTTCAGAACCCGACCACTGTCCAACTTTAGCCTTTTGGCGGAGCTGTATTCGTGGCGTGTGGAAGGATGGGCGGCATAATTGTGCTGGTGGATCGGGACATGGCAGCGCTTGAGAACCAGAGGGCTGTGAGGGGGCTTACTGTGTCCCCCAGATGTGTGAACAGTGGACTCTGATTTCTTGGTTGCAGGTTGCCTTTTTTCTACAGTAACAACATCAATTTCTTCCTCCTCCTCCTGTTCTTCCTCCTCCTCCTCCTCCTCTTCTTCTTCTGAAAAAACAAGATAGAGAGATAAGGTTAAAATTTATTTTCCCCCTAGAAAAAGGCGGGATTAGCCTCCCCTGATCTGTCTGCCTTGGCCAAGCTGGAAACGGGTGCCAGGAACTATAGACACATGACAAATGCACAGGCTTCTGAAAATGGGCTTCTCTCCAAAAAGGGCAGATCTTAGCTTGTTATGCAATTGAGGACACAACCCCACACATTTCTACCAAGATGACAATTCCAAAGAACTCTTAACTGAATCCTGGCCATCTCACGGATGTTGAAATTGTAGCATTGCATAACTCTGCGCAGCATCTCAGCCAAAAAAAAAAGGCGAATTTTTAGGCTACTTAACAGGGATGACCTCTGTCTCCAAGGCCCATCCTTATCTACCATATGCCAGCTTTTTTTTTTCCTCCAACCACTGGTGAAGACAACCAAGTTACTACACTCTGAAGGTGGCAATACTACAATTCCCACGATCCCTCATTTCCAGGCTACTTAGGAATGGTAGGAGCTGACCTTCAGCCTTTGGAAGGTCACTACATGTTGTCTTTCACACACCCCACACATTCTCAACTACTGCATGTAAGAAGAGACAAACGAGTGTGTAATGTGAGAAAGTGTAAAATCCTTGGAACCACACCCAGTTCTTTGTTAAGTTTTAATGGCCAGGAGCAATTCCTCCCTGCTTATCCTATTCTGGGAATGGCACAACCCTATTATCTAGGCATGCCAAAAAGCAGGCTGAATGATCCCCAATGATTCTCCAAAACTCATTCCTTTTTCTCTCTCCTCTGAATCTCTTCCCCCCCCCCTTCTCACCAGGTATATGTCAATCAGAGGACAAGCGCCATGATTAAAGCCCAGCCAGTGGGTTTAAAGTTCCCGCTCTGGAGAAGATCTGCGGTGACCCCATTAGACCCAACTGAAAAAGGAGCTTGGCTTTGATCTGTCTCAGGCCAGTTTTTCTAGGAAATGCAATTCCTGGGAAGCCCGGCCCATGTGTGTCGCTAACGTGGCAGCGTACTAAGAGTATACACATATGCTGGGAGGGGAGCTGCTGCGCAACTGAAGTATTTGGGGCAGGGGAGAGAGAGGAGACGCGGTCTCAAATGTTCAGCCCAGCCAACATGTGATGTAAGGAAAGGCAGGACATTCCATTAGGCTTTCGTTATCTGGGAGGCTACGTCAGTAAAACTTTCTAGAGTGAAGCCGAATGTTCAAGCTTTCTCTCCCCCCCCTTTAAGAGGAAAAGGTATTCAAACATTCAACTCCCCCCCCCCTCCTCTCAAAAAAAGGGGCAGGCAGCTCTTAATCCCTGCCTGAAACTTCCTTTTTCGAGGTGGCAGAACCAACTTTTCAGTCCTAGTAAGTTCTCAACAGCCTGGCAGAATCCCAGCCCCACCCCCCTCGCAGCCTCACTGAGCCTATCTGTACAATGGGAATATTCATTCATGCCACCTGGAAGAGGAGAGATGAAGTCATGAAAGCTGGGGTGGTTCACACTGCTGAACAAGCCACTCCAAGCTGCTTCAGGCGACTGAAAGGCAAGTAGCCAGGTGGAAACAGTACAAGCCAGTTTTGGTCTTGGTTTAAAAATAAAATACGTAAAAAAGGCTACCCCGTATCCTGGTTAGCCAGCTAAAAGCTTGCTCAGAAGTGCCACTCTTTGAGGTTTGCTCATAGACTTTCCCAGCTTGAACTTGAGAAAGCTGTTATGTATATATAGTCCATGAGAATGAACACACCGCTTTGGATTTTGGTAGCGGCTGGAACAGTACTAATGAATTACTCCAGTATGCAATATCATAATACTAAGTGTAGTATTTCCAGTTTGACAACTTTCTCACCTCACCTACAAGTCCATGCTTTGCAAATGCCCGGGAGCCTGTTCTAAGCACCACCGGGACCATTCCTTCACCCGGGTAGCCCAAATCCCACCTTCTAGAATGGGAAGCCCCTTCCCCACCCACCCCCCAAGTGTGTTAAAGGGGCCCTAAAAGAGAAGCCCACTGCTCACCTGAATCACTGCTGGTGGTTGGGGGCGTATCTTGGCCCAGCAAGGAAGCTGGGCATGGGTCAGGCGAGGCAGCAGCAGCTTCTACAGCTTTGGGGGTCTTCTCCCCCAGTGGGTAAGGAAAGACCACAGAGGGGTCAATGCACTCAGCCGCAGAGGCCCCCAGGTCTTGCAGGTAGGCGCTGCTGGGAGAAGAGGCAGAGGTCTGCGAAGAAGACAACGGGAGGCTACTACTGCTGCTGCAGTTCCCACTGCGGAGGGGCAGTGAGGCCCCCGCCCCGTCCCGGCGCGCAGCCTGGTAGGAAGCAAGTTTTTCGGAGACCACCTTCTGGAGTTTGGCTGCTGCCGAGCCCCCACTCCACATGCAGTCCTGGATGATGATGGACTTGACAAAGGCGTCATCGTCCGGATCGCAGATGAAGCTCTGATTGACCACCTCGCTGCCCAGGAGCTCGGTCACCATCTCCAGCTGGTCAGCACTGGAAGGGAAGCTGCTGGATCGGCGACTGGGCGAGAGGGGCGGTGTGGGCAGCAGTTCGAATTTCTTCCAGATGTCTTCGGACGGGGCCGGAGGCTGCAGCTCACAGCCCCGATGATGGCCGGACAGGTAGAAGTTCTCCTCCTCATCCTCGTAGTAGAAATAGGGCTGAATTGAGTCGTAGTCGTAATCGTACGCCCGGCTGGGATAGCTCGGGACAGTTAGGGGCATGGCGTTGGAGGGTGCCTGGCAGGAAGGAGAAAAAGGGGGATCTGGTTAATGGGGGGCCAGTCGCTGCTACCTCCGGCAACTCTATACCCTGCTTCTAAATAGAACGCCAACCACGAAATGAGACATCCCGGAGGAAACTAGCACGGCAACTACTCCGGAATCGCTACCTCGCTTCTACAACCACTCCGGGGCGCGCGTTCAGCCCACTTCTTCAGCTGGAGAATTTGGGAGCGACCAACACGTCACAAAACCGGAATTCGGATTAACCGAAGCCAGCGGGGCGCTGCTCCAGCACGGAACGCAGGCGTCGGGGCGCAGCGCTACTCAAGAGCCGGGCTCTCTCCCCGGCCAGCTGGCCAACGCGTCTGGCCAGGTGAGCCCGGGACCCGGAATGCGTCCGCTCCGTTGGGGCGCAGAAAGGCGCGGGACAGCCGTCCAAGCGCGGCTCATTTTACCGGGTGGCTTCGGCTACACCCTCTTCCTCCGCCGCCCCCCCCCCACGAGAGGCGCCACCCAGCGAGAATCAGCTCAACTCCGGCTTCATGCCCCAGCGCCCCCGGGTGCCACCTTAAAAAGGAAGGCGGGCAGCTTTCCAGCAACGCCTGTCCGGGATTTACGCTCGGCTCCCGCCGCCTCCGCGGTAGTTCGCGCTCTGAGCCGGCCGCTCTCGACTTTCGTGGCGCTCCGGGCTCGGGAAACCTCCCCTCTTTNCCCACCCCGCCTCTCCAAGTCACTTCGGCTCGATCACCCCGCAAACCACGTAGAAGACTATTCCGACAACAACAGCTCTCCCCCTTCCAACGGATCCTCCCCCCACCCACCCCCTTTCCACCTTCGCCGGGTGCAGGTCCGGGCCGGGGAAGCGGCCGGCAAAACGGGGAAGGTTCAAGCAGGAGAACCCGGGCACGGAGCGCAAATCGTCTGGCGAAGTCTTCCAGCGCGCCCGGAGGGTTTTGCAACGCGCCAGCCTCTCTGACTGCAGCAAGCAGCAGCCGCCGGCGGCGCAAGCTCCTTTCCCGCCGCCTTTGGAGAAGGCTCGGAAGGCGGCATTAAGGAAGGTTGCTTCCCGTTCCCTTCCCCCGGCGGATCGATTCCGCGATTCCGCCTCCCCCGCGCCTTCTTTTGGCGCCCCGGCCCGAGAGATCGGAGCGAGCGAGCGAGCGAGCAAACGAGGCGGCCGAAACGCCGGCCGGACAGCCGCTTCCCAAACTTACCGGTTCCTTTCAGATCCCGGCCAAGACGGCGCTGGGGAGTCCAAGATCGGTGCAAAAAAAAAAAAAAAAAAAGAAATATCTATATCTATATCTATATATCTCTAGAGGAAAATCCAAGTCTTTGCAAAAGACCCACCCCGCCAAGGGGGAAAGGCGCGCAGTTGCACCGTCTTCCTTCGGCGTCTCTTTAAACACGGCGCTCGGATATTGTAAGTCCACGGCGGCAGCGCGGGCGGCGGCAGCGGCGGCGGCGTCTCCCGCTCCGAATCCCAGGCTGGAGAGTCAAGCCCTTTTTCAAAAGCGCCGGCTCGGGAGCGAAAGCAAAAGGGGGCGGGGAGGGGAGTGGGGCTCCGTGCACGCGCGGATCCCCTACGCTCGTATTTATTTATTATGCCCCGGCTGGCGGCGGCGGCGGCAGAAACAGCAGCAGCAGCAGCGCCTCCTTCCTCGGTTAGCTCCGATTCCCTCCCCCCGTGTCGCCTCTGAGCTGCAGGACTCCGCCGCTTGCTTTATAAACCCTTGGCCGCTGCTCCGCCTTTTCTTTTCCCGCCAACCGCCCCCCCCCCTCCCTCGACCCCTCCCTCTCCCGCTTTGCAGAAACGCCTGGATAGTGAGAAGCTGGAACCGGGCGGGCGGGCGGGCGAGCGAGAGAGGCGGGCAGAATAAAATAAAAAAAAAGGGGGGGGGGAAATCCACACACACGCTCGCGCAGGGAAAGGGGGAAACGGGTGGGCTGGCCGGCTCCCCCCTCTTTGTGTGTGTGCATGTGTGTGTGTGTGTTTCTCTCTCTCTCTCTCTCTTCTCCCCCACCCCAAAAGCGGGGAGGGGGCGACCTTGCAAAAGGGAAGGGGGGTTTTTCCAGGGGCGCTGCCGCAGCGAGGGGAGGGGAGGCCGGGCGGGCGGGCTGGCTGGCTGGCTCCGGAGCGCGCGCGCCGGGGCTCCGGTTCTGCACTGCGATCCGGGGAGCGGCGGGGCGAGCGCGGCGCTAGGCTCGCGTGCCCACGGTGGGGGCCGGCGGAAGTAAACAGAGCAAAAGACACGAGTGCGTGTGCGTGTGTATGTGCAACGGGCGGGGTGGGCGGGGTGGGGGTTTTGCAGGAGCAGACGATCCGGGTGCTGCTTGCGGCACGACGCGGCTTCTCCCGGTTGCAAACGGCTGCGGGGGAAGGCTGGAGGAGGTGCGCCTTTCTCGGCCAGCCCGGGTAAATTCGGCCGTATTCCTCCCTCAACGCCCCGCTTTCAGATTGAGGAAGCTCGAAGCAAAAAAAAAAGAAAAAAAAAGTCGAACCTTTTTTTAAAAAAAATAAAAATAAAAATAAAATCGGGGGTGATGGGCGATTTGGGAGGAGGAATTGCATTATTTTTCTCCTCCACCCCCCCCCCCCAGTTTTGCAATTCTGAGCAAACACGCACTAACTCGATTTTAAAGGTTTCTCTATTGGGGGAGGGGAGGGAATAAGTGCTTACTTCGGAATTGTGCAAGCCTGGAATCGGGGTGCGAAAGGGGAGCGAGGTGGGTAACTCACTAAAACAGCCGTGCTCTCCGTTTTGGGAATGCGGAGGCAACGACGTTCCCACGACCTCCGTGCACTCCAAAGCTGCTTTGAGATGGGGTTGTGTGTGGAAAACACGCGTTTTTCCCGGGGCTCTACTACTCGGAGGAAAAGTTCGGTGCAGTTTACTTGCGAAGTAACCTTGCAAGCCAGACCAAGATTGAAGCCGAGTTGCAAGCACCTGCTCGTGGGAACGCACAACCCGTGTCTTAAGGACAACGGTTCCGGGACGCAGGAAAAGAGCGTCCCGGCCTCTGGAGAAGCTGTCTTCGCCCCGGGGCTCGTGAGAAGGCGACGCGAGACCAACAGCGTTGCAGGTTACCGAGTTCAAAGTTTAATTACAGACGCAACTCTTTCAATATATACACGCGGGGGGGGAGGGGTTGGAGAGGGGATAATCCACATTACTTCCTACCCTTTAGAGGCGAAGGGATTTAAAGTTGTAGGTCCCGGGGATCAGCGCTACTGAGCTGGCTGGGAAATACTTCTAAAGCACGGCCTGGGTTTCACACGATCACTCTAAACACGTGAAACGATAACAATTGCCTCTTTTACATAATGCTGGCTACCCCCCCCCCCCGTCCCCCGTCTAAACGGCCAAGAGAACATAAGCCACCTTTGGAGCGTTTCGCCTCGTTTCGTGTGTTGTGTGAACGCGACCTCGGCTTCTTTCCGCAGCAACCCCTTATATAAATGGCTCTTGCAAAAAAGTCGCTTTTGCATTTCCAAACAACTGATTCCTGCCGCGCTAAAATCGGTTTCCTGCTCCTCCTCCTCCTCCTCCTCCTCTCCGAGGCGGCGTGCACCGGAGGAGCCGAGTTGTGAAAATGCGTATGACAAATTGGACCCACAAGATCGAAGGAGCCGCTCCGCTTTGCAGCCGGCCGGCGACCGGATTAAGCCCGAAGCTTCCCCTAAAGGCATCTCCTTTTTCCACTGGATTTAATCGAGTCGATTTCCCTGGAAATGCGCGCTGTTTCCCCCC
>NW_015390681.1:77678-85704 GCF_001527695.2 Protobothrops mucrosquamatus | reverse complement strand
GCATCCCCGCTCAACGCGCGTCGGAACGCTCGTTCCCAGGCCCGTCCTTCCCGCAAACAAACGTCCCTGCGTGTGCATTTTATTTTTTGTTTGTTTTGTTTGTTTGGTTACGCGTGGGTGCATTCCTTTCCCCGGCGAGAGCTTTGGCTGGAAAAGCAGCGGGCTTTCCTTGCAGTCGAGTCCCAAAGGATCCCCTTTGCGGGAAAAGGAAGGCTGCGGGTTGCACCCACGCCCTTGGAAAAAGGGGGAAGCGCCGCAGCCTTAAAAGATTTGCGCAAGGGAGCCGGCTGCGCGGAGGGCTCGCCCCGCGAAAATGAAGTAATCGCGCCCTCTAGTGGCGGCCCGCGCAAGCACGGATAAAGCGAAAGGAGGGGTGTGGCGGCTCACCCGCTTGTCTGGATGTCGAGATACGACGGGCGGGGGGTCTTCCAGCTGCTCGAAACCCCCCCCCTCCTTTTTTTGGATTAGAGGACATGGCAGTTTCCGGTCAGCCTCTTCTGGGACCGCTTCTGAAAACTCGTGTTTGTGTGTGTGTTTGCAAACCTTTCAGGCCCCAGCATCTCCCATCCTTGCAGAAAGTTTCCTAGGAAAAAGTGGATTTTTAAAACCCATCCGCTTCTCTTTCTCAGCACATTTTGACTCAGTTTAATTCATTTTAAGGCAGTGGTTCTCAACCTTTTTAATGCCGCGACCCCAACCGGTCGTAAGTCGAAGACTAAACCGGTCGTAAGTCGAGGACTAAACCAGTCGTAAGTCGAGGACTTTCCCTGCCTGGGGGCGCCGCGCATGCATGGTTCCGCCCCCTGCGCCAGCCGAGGCATAGCTGGCAAGCGGCAGAGACGGAGCAGGCCGACCACCAGCTGGCCCAGCCCAAGGGAGGTAAGGCACCCGCCGGAAAAGGGGAAAAAATGGCAGACAAAAAAAATGGCAGACAGCCTTGCTTGGTGACCCCCATGAAATGGTCGATCGACCCCAAATGGGGTCCCGACCCACAGGTTGAGAACCACTGTTTTAAGGGCTTTCCTTGTTTGTGCAAATTCCCTTTTGAGGCGAATGATCGTTTGGTGTAAGGATTTGGGGGTGGGGGGCGACAAATGCTGTTTTTGCGAATTCACACTAGCAAACACCATTTGCGCCAAAGGTCTGGAAATGTGCCAAGGCTGTCCCCCCCCCACCCAAACTGCAACATTTTCCTGAAAAAACAACAAAACACCCTTCTTTCTTCCCTCCACACGTCTACCATTGTCTTGTGCTATTTTTCTAATTGTGCAGCCTGCCTCCCACTTAACTTTTATACAGGCAGTCCTCGACTTATGACTGTAATGGAGGCTTCCCAGCATGGTTGTAAGTCGTGAGGGTTATAAAATGGTGTCCGATCTGATTTTATGACCAGTTTTGCTGGGGTCATTAAGCAAGCCGATGGTTTGCTATGGGCGTGGTTTGGCTGAAGAGATGGCCAAGCACCAGAAACCTGGTCACATGACTGTGGGGTGGTGGGGCTCTCAACCATCAGAACGTATGAAGGGTTGTAACCAGAGCAGAAACAGAACAGAATAACAGAGTTGGAAGGGACCTTGGAGGTCTTCTAGTCCAACCCCCTGCTCAGGCAGGAAACCCTATACCCGTGGTGGCGAACCCATGGCACGCGTGCCACAGGTGGCACACAGAACCCTCTCTGGGGGCACGCCCACTGTCACCCCAGTCCTAGGCCTTCAGCTGGATTTTATAAAATCTTTTCGCGTTAGGCCTCTTCCACCATGTGCAAAAAAAAAAAAAAAGGTTCAATCAATCAATTTCAACTTCTCAGGAAAAAAAAAGATCTTGCAAAGTTGGAATTGATTGATTGAACTTTTTAGTCCCGCCCAGTCTGCCGTTACCACTGAAGCCATGCCCACCCAAAGGGCCACACCACCCTATGGGCCATGCCCACCCAGCACCCAACAATACATAAGTGGGTTTTAGGTTGCAGCTTAGGCACTTGGTCTCTAAAAGGTTCGCCATCATTGCCCTATACCATTTCAGACAAATGGTTGTCCAGTCTCTTAAGAATCTCCAGTGATGGGGCATTCACACCTTCTGGAGGCAGGTTGTTCCACTGATTGATTGTTCTCACTGTCAAGAAATTTCTCCTTAGTTCTAGGCTGCTTCTCTCCTTGATTAGTTTCCATCCATTGTTTCTTGTTCTGCCTTCTAGGTCTGTCATAACTTTCAACAGTTCACTAAGTAACCGGTCGTAAGTTGAGGACTATCTATACCTGCAATAGGTATTCTTGTTTTTATGGGCCAGAAAAGTCAATTCCTAGTCCAACACTAGGAATAAAGCTATCCTGAAGCAAATCAAAGATCCTCAGCTCTAGATAGGCCTTTAACCTGGCTAAATCTGCTGTGCACAACATAAAAAAGAATATTAATACAGTTTTTTAAAGAGGAGGAAATAATAGAATGTAGGTTTGTGTTCTTTTGTCCGCCCGGATATCCAGGAACACTAGTCATCCGGATGGAGAAAATGTTTCCCGTGTGAATAATAATAATAATAATAATAATAATAATAATAATAATAATAATAATAATAATAATAATAATAATAATAATAATAAAGTTGGAAGGGACCTTGGAGGTCATCTAGTCCAACCCCCTGCTCAGGCAGGAAACCCTATACCATTTCGGACAAATGGCTGTCCAGTCTCTTCTTAAAAACTTCCAGTGTTGGAGCATTCACCGCTTCTGGAGGCAGGTTGTTCCACTGGTTAATTGTTCTAACTGTCAGGAAGTTTCTCCTTAGTTCTAAGTTGCTTCTCTCCTTGATCAGTTTCCACCCGTTGCTTCTCGTCCTGCCTTCAGGCGCCTTGGACTAAGCATGGAACACAACTAAGCATGGAACACAACGCAAGGAAGAACCCCTTGATTCATGAATGTCGGCCTTACGACCAAGGCTCTAAAAACATTGCATTTGATAAGATAAGATAAGATAACCTTTATTGTCATTTTTTTTACTGTGGGCACAACGGCACACATCAAAAATGAAATTTAGTTACCCACTAAATCTCACACCGTGCTCAGCAACGCTGTTTCAGTCTCTGGCTTTGTGCAATTTTTTTTACAACTGATTTTTTACAGCTGCTTTCTTCTGGGTTTTTTTTTTCCTCAACGACAACCTTGTGAGGTAGGCTGATTAAGAGGAAGAGCGACAGGACCAAAATCAGCCCGTGTTTCTGTACAGATAGTTTTCAACCACAATTAAGCCCAAACTTCTGTTGTTAAGACATTTGTTAAAGTGAGTTTTGCCCCATTTGCCACAGTTGTTAAATAAATCACTACGGTTGATAAATTAGTAACACGGTTGTTAAGTGAATCTGGCTTCCCCATTGACTTTGCTTGTCAGAAGGTCGCAAAGGATGATCACGTGACCCCAGGACGCTGCGACCGTCATAAATATGAAACAGTTGCCAAGCATCTGAATTTTGATCACATGATCATGGGGATGCTACAAAGGTGGTAACTGAAAAACATTCATAAGTCACTTTTTTCAGTGCCATTGTAATTTTGAACAATCACTAAATGGACTGTTGTAAGTCGAGGACTATTTGTAGCTGGGAATGGATGAGGATCTGGGTCTGCCGGTGTCATTCAGACATTTTAAAAACCGGGCTCATACTTTTTTCAAGACGACCC
Organism: Protobothrops mucrosquamatus; assembly: GCF_001527695.2. Classification (NCBI taxonomy): domain Eukaryota; kingdom Metazoa; phylum Chordata; class Lepidosauria; order Squamata; family Viperidae; genus Protobothrops; species Protobothrops mucrosquamatus. The sequence goes on along the minus strand of NW_015390681.1, from coordinate 82,032 downwards.
TTCCAATAGTATTTTATGCTGACTATCCAATTGGGCCCATTTTTGCTTTTTATTTTTTTTAAAAAAAATTGGCAATTCCGTATCAAACTCTAAACTGGATTCAAGTTCATTTGGAAGCAGACCTATTGATTTCAGCCTGCTTTGAGTTCATCTTGCTTTATTTCTTGTTTTATAGCCCCAGTGGGTTTGCAAAATAACATTTAACATCTCTGTAATTTTTCTTTCTTTCTTTTTTTCTTTTTCCCTTTTGGAAAGGAAAGTCGCCTTAAAAAAACACATCATTACTTACATAGTAAAAGTAGCAATAAAATATATATTTAGCACACAAGAGTTTATTAGAATAAAAGTCCCTTTCTTCAGAACAATTGGACATTGTTGTTTTTTCTTTTTCTAAAAAAAAAAGTGTTTCCTCTTAATTTTTTTTTTAAAACATTCCGAATTATTTTTGTCTACTGGACTAATTTCAGAGGCAGGTTACCAATTAACCGCCTCCTTTTCTTACAAAAATCCCATGACTTAATTAGTGGTGTAACACAGAATCATAGGACTGGAAGGGACCTCAGAGGTCATCTAGTCCAACCCTCAGCTTAAGAGCCTTATACCAGGGGTCTTCAAACGTGGCTGTTTTATGACTTCTGGACTTCAACTCCCAGAATTCTTCAGCCAGGCATGCTGGCTGCGGAATTCTGGGAGTTGAAGTCCACAAGTCATAAAAGGGCCAAGTTTGAAGACCCCTGCCTTATACCATCCCAGTCACATGGTTCTCCAGCCTATTTTTGAAAATACGTAGTGACAGTAATATGAAAAGTTGGACTGAATTATATTCTTTCCTCCATAGTTTTATTTCCACAAGACAGAAAGTTCTACCTAGCCCAGAGGTAGGCAACCTTGGCTCTTTTATGACTCGTGGACTTCAAGTCCCAGAATTCCTGAGCCAGCCATGCTGAGGGGAAAGGGAAAGGTTTCCAAGCTGAGCCATGCTGGCTCAGGAATTCTGGGAGTTGAAGTCCACGAGTCATAAAAGAGCCAAGGTTGCCTACCCCTGGCCTAGACATTTCTTCCGGACCAAGATTCTTAATTAAGGGAGAAATACAGGTTACCAACATATTAGCATCCTTATTTTTTTCTTCCAACAATTTCTTCCTGATTGGAAGATTGTACAGGCCATGACTGTCACTGGACTTAATTAGAAGGGAATTCAACAAATGCAGCTTCTCTCCCTTTTTTTTTAACGTTGCGAGTGCTGTTGCTGTTGTAATTGTGTTATTCTTTTACCCTTTTTGGGTTTCCAGGAGAGTCAAACAAAGCAAGATGGTGGCCATAACTACAGACTTGAACCCATGTCTATCGTTTCCATAAAAAGGGGTTGAGGCTTTGCCGACATGGTTATAGCCACCATCATGACATTTTTGATCTCTCTGCCCCTGATTATTTTATCCTTAAAATGTGGGTAGTGTTGACTGCCAGTTCATTCCCAAACCCAAATTAAAACTCCTTAGATTTTAAATGTTTCAGCCGCTTGGACCTCACTTCCTTTTAGATGTAGGTTTGTGTGTAAAGAATAATAAACTTAATACTTTGTAGATAATGCTTTGGAGTTAATGAAGCAGGAGTCAATAAAATTCCTCCATGTTCATGAGGACTAGTCACGTAATCCAAAAGGTGTTTTTAAAAATTTGGGTGTTTTAGGGAAAGGAGATGGGAATGCCCCCCCCCCCGCTCTGCCCCTTATAGTCGAAATACTATTCCACAGCTGAACCACCAATTTTATTGAGGGGTGTAAGTTATTTGATTGTAGTTTTAATTTTTTTAAAAAATAATGAACATTAACCCATTATTACATAGGCTTGTTTGTACTTTTTCCAGTGGAACAACCTGCCTCCAGAAGCGGTGAATGCTCCAACACTGGAGGTTTTTAAGAAGAGACTGGACAGCCATTTGTCTGAAATGGTATAGGGTTTCCTGCCTGAGCAGGGGGTTGGACTAGATGACCTCCAAGGTACCTTCCAACTTTACTACTACTACTACTACTACTACTACTACTACTACTACTACTACTACTACTATTATTATTATTATTATTATTATTATTATTATTATTATTATTATTATTATTATTATCTTGGTTTAACATGTTGCATCTCTCCTGTATCCTTTTGGCCCTGCTTGCTGGGAAAAATGGGAGTTGTAATCCAGGGCAATTAAGAAAAACATTGGGAATTTGTGGAGGAAAGATAGAAAATTTTTCCAGTCTTCTTTCTGGCTTCCTGTTTGGGAAAAGTTTTGTAATTTGGAGATAAGGCTTCCCAATCATTCTGTCTCTCTTATCCTCCCTCATCCTCTGTTTAGTTCTCTCTTCCTTTTTTTCTACATTTTTATCTTAGTCCTTTGTGTGGCAGGCATAGTGGATAAGCTTTTGCATGATAATAGAACCATTAAAAAGCAATGTTTTTCAACCTGAGCGGCTTTTAAGATATGTGGACTTCAACTCCCAGAATTCCCTAGGCAGCCATGCTGGCTGGGGAATTCTGGGAGTTGAAGTCCACACATCTTGAAGCCACTCAGGCTGAAAACCACTGCATTAGAACAAGAAGTTTATGAACGGTAACATTTCTCTGAGTGATCCAACAAGCGAAAAAAAAAAAAAAAGCTTAGCTTTTAGTTATGAACTGTTGTAACCAAGATGCTTTGTGGAAACAGTTGTCAATGTTTGAAGTATTTTACAGCACAGTATAGGTTCCCTATTACGCCATTAGCCCTTCCCTGATATTCTTTAGCACATGCAAAATATCCTTACATTTTGTGTGTGTGTGTGTGTGTGTGTGTGTGTGTTTAAAATTCCTTCCCCCCCCAGGAGTTTCAATGTCAAGATTTCTCTGATTTGATCTTTCTGGAGGGTTTACCTTTTATTTTTTCCCCAGTTTGTGTTCCATTTTATTTATTGTATTCTTGATCCTTCACAAGCTGTTTAGGGGATCTGTGCAGAGAACAAAGCAACGATCTGAGTAGGTTAAAAAGCAATAAATCAGTTCTTCCCGATAAACCGCTGCTTCAATTTACTTAAAAAAGGGAAAGTACTATAATACAAGTCATGGATGACTTGACTTCACATCTGGTTATATGTCTGTGTTTTTTTTTTCCCCTGTCTGTTTCATTGCAGTGTTGGGACTCTATTATTTTGTTGGAAACCACACATTTCTCTGTGTGGATCACTTGGAGCTGGTGGCCAGTAAGCAAGTAATCCCCCTTACTCCATTTTCTGAAGTGTGCAGAAATTGTGGGACAAGAGAAAAAAAATCAAAATCATGTGAAGTATTAGTACCACTTTATAAAACCCTAGTAAGACCACACCTGGAATACTGCAGCCAATTTTGGTCACCATATCACAAAAAAGATGTTGAGAGTTTGGAAAAAAAATCAGAGAAGAGCAACTAAGATGATCAGAGGCCTGGAGACTAAAACGTACGAAGAACGGCTGCGGGACTTGGGCTTGGCCAGTCTAAAGAAAAGAAGAAATAGGGGAGACATGATAGCAGTGTTCCAGTATTTGAGGGGCTGCCACAAAGAAGAGGGGGTCAGGTTATTCTCCAAAGCACCAGAGGGCAGGGCAAGAAACAATGGTTGGAAACTGATCCAGGAGAGAAGCAACCTGGAATTAAGGAGAAACTTCCTGACAGTGAGGACAATCAACCAGTGGAACAGCTTATCCTCAGAAATCGTGGGTGCTGCATCACTGGAGATTTTTAAGAAGAGATTAGACATTCACCTGTCTGTGATGGTATAGGTTTTCTTGCTTGAGCAGGGGGCTGGACTAGAAGACCTCCAAGGTCCCTTCCAGCTCTATTCTATTCTATTCTATTCTATTCTATTCTATTCTATTCTATTCTATTCTATTCTACTCTACTCTACTCTACTCTACCCTACCCTTCCCTTCCCTACCCCACCCCACCCCACCCCACCCCATTCTATTCTATTCTATTCCTATTCTACTCTACCCTACCCTACCCTACCCTACTCTACTCTACTACTCTACTCTACTCTACTCTATTCTATTCTATTCTATTCTATCCTAACCTATCCTACCTTACTCTATCCTACCCTATCCTACCTTACTCTACCCTACCCTACCCTACCCTACCCTACTCTACTCTACTCTACTCTACTCTACTCTACTCTACTCTACTCTACTCTACTCTACTCTACTCTATTCTAAACATAATTTCCCCTTTTTCCTGGGGAAAACAATCCCAAAGATACTGAAAAAAGTCATAATTTGAGTGAACCTATTTGTTTTGCTCCATTTACAGATATAAAGTCCTTTCCATACTTTTTAAAATAAGTTACAGGTAGTCCT
>NW_015390681.1:57877-77400 GCF_001527695.2 Protobothrops mucrosquamatus | reverse complement strand
GAGACAGTTGTTAAGGGAGTTTTGCCCCATTTTACGTCCTTTCTTGCCACGATTGTCACTGCAGTTGTTAACTTAGTAACACGGTTATTAAGTGAATCTGGCTTCCCCATTGAGTTTGCTTGTCAGAAGGTATCAAAAGGGAATCACGTGACCCTGGGACACTGCAATCGTCGTAAACATGAGTCAGTTGCCAAGCGTCCGAATTTTGATCACATGAACGTGGGGATGCTGCAGCGGTCGTAAGTGTGAAAAACGGTCATAAGTCATTTTTTCAGGGTTGTAACTTTGAACGGTCACTAAACAAACTGTTGTAAGTTAAGGACTTACCTGCATCTATGCCTTGTTTTACTCATTGAACTGGTTGCTATAGAGAATAGAAAAGTGTACTTCGTTCATATCATCGTTGTAACTATTGATGGCTGTAGTTTTTTACAGTAAGTTGTAATTGGTATTCTAAGCTGCTGAACTCTTTTTTAAAACAATATTTTATTAGATTTTGTATAAATGAGGAAAGAATAGGGACAATGCAGGTATGGGGAGGGAAGGGTATGGGGAATTTGGGATGGAAAGAGGGTAGGTACCGTTGTGGGGTAACCCCCAACAATAATCTCATACTGTAACAAACAAGCTACCGTCCAGATCAAAATAGTAAATAAACATAATTGATATCATACTCAGCCATTTTAAAATAAGATTAACTATAACCATATTACTAAAGATTGATAAACAGATAAAATTCCTCTATGTAGATAAACGTAATTAATAAAATCTCAACTAATCATAATTGTCAACATTAGCAATTAAGAATCACTAAAAATAAAGAACTGAACTGAAAAACCTAAGAACTGAAACTTAGTTAAAAATCTATCATCTATTCCAAGGCTTTTCAACCAGTGGTACGGGTACCACCTGTGGTACGTGACCATCCTAGAAAAGTGGTAGCGGGGGAGGGGAATGAGCTGAACCGGTAGCAGCACCGCACAAGCCTGAGCGAGAGATGGCTGCAGCTGCAGAGTTGTCAGGGCTCAGCGGAAGCGCCAGGATCAGCGCTTCTTCGAGACTGTCAGGGCTCAGCGGAAGCGCCAGGATCAGTGCCAGGCTCCAGCTGAAACTCGGCGGTGATCCTTGTGCTTCTGCTGAGCCCAGAAGAAGCGCCGATCAGCTGGAATGTTGCAGCATCTCCAGGGTCTTGTGATTTACATTCAGATGCTTGGCAACTGATTCATATTTATGACGGTCACAGTGTCCCAGGGTCATGTGAAGTGAGCAAAACCTGCTGCAACCACCCAGCAGACAGGGGGGAATAAAAACCAAACACCCCCCACCCCACCCCCACTGCCAATCCTCAACAGAAATGCTCACAACAATGAAAACCTCGGACAGGAGGAAGAGCGCCACTGGGCGGGCAGGCAGGTGTCTTGCTCGGCTGTGGCTTGGGGGGCACTTTTTTCAGTGCCATTGTAACTTCGAACAGTCACTAAGCGAACTGTTGTAAGTCAAGGACTACCTGTACTTTATCACTTTTTTCCTTTTTTTCTTTTGATCATTTTTTGACACCTTGCTAGGCGACTGGTGGTACTCGGATGTTGCCATATCCTAAAAGTGGTACAATGGGTGAAAAGGTTGAAAAGCCCTGATCTATTCTATAATTTTAAGTTCTTTTCACATTCTAACGTGTCTCTAGCCATTGATAAAATGTTTCCCAAGTTTTAAAGTAAACTGAATCATCTTTCTCTTTCATCTCCAATGTTAATCTATCCATTTCTGTGCAATCTAAAATTTTAGTAATTATAGCCTGGTCAGATGGTAGATTTTCATTTTTCCAAAATTGGGCAAATACAATTCTTGCATAAGCTGCTGAACTCTTAAGGAATTGGGGAAGGGTCTTTCTCCATTTTTATAGATGAAAAGAAGAAGGCAAAAAGTCAACAGAAGAAAGAAAAATCAGTATTACCGTAAGATAAACCAAGTCATATATTTTGGACATTGTGTTTTCCTTGATGATATACAGAAAGCTCTCATTTTCAGGGGAAAAAAATACCAAAAAAGAGAGAAGAGGAAATATTTAGAATATATAATTTGTCTACTTGATCCCGTTCTCTGGATTTTAAGACTTACTTGCATTTCTGTATCTGATCTTTTTATTATTTTCATGGACTTCTTCCTTTGCTATCTTGAGGCAAACTTTGCTATTCTTTGGCATGCTAATTCCTTTCTTGAGTTGTGTTGACGATTCCCAGAGTTCAGTATCTTTTGACGTTTTGTGAATAATTTGTAAATATCTTAGGAAATAGTCCATCCCCCCCCCCTTCTGTTTTTCCTCTTCCCCTCTACCCAACAAGGTTCTGGGACAAGGAGATGTTGCTCTTACTAGAGCTCCAAATTAAAGAGCTGATGGGTTTTTAGAAATTTAAAAAAGGAGTCACAAGCTACTGCTTAGTATAAAGCATCATTGAAATTAAGCAGAAAACAGTTTATAAGAGTAAAAGCTGGTTGGTTATAGTGGTGATAGTGAGGATCTCCTTTCTGCCTCCCTCCCTTCCTTTTCTCTTCCCTCTCTTTCATCTTGCTTCATTTTTCCCACTCTTTTCATCCTTCCCTCTCTTCCTTCCTTTTTTCTTTCCTTCTCTCCTTTCCTTTCTTTTCCTTTCCTTCCTTCCTTCTATCCCTTCCTTTTTTCTTTCCTTCCCTCTTTCTCTTTCTTTCATTGTCTTTCTCTCCTTCTTTCCTCTCTCCCTCCTTCTGTCTGTCCCTCCGTTTCCCTCCCTCCCTCCCTTCCTTCCTTCTCTGCCTTTTTCCCTCCCTCCCTCCCTCCCTCCCTCCTTTCCTTTCCTTTCCTTTCCTTTCCTTTCCTTTCCTTTCCTTCCTTCCTTCCTTCCTTCCTTCCTTCCTTCTATCCCTTCCTTTTTCTTTCCTTCCCTCCTTTTCTTTCTTTCATTGTCTTTCTCTCTTTCTTTCCTCTCTCCCTCCTGTCTGTCCCTCCCTTTCCATCCCTCCCTTTCCATCCCTCCCTCCCTTCCTTCCTTCCTTCCTTTTCTCCCTTTTTCCCTCCCTCCCTCCCTCCCTCCTTTCCTTTCCTTTCCTTTCCTTTCCTTTCCTTTCCTTTCCTTTCCTTNCCTTTAAAGCGGTTGTAGCTCTCACTAGAGCATTATTTTTTATTGTGCAGTAAAATGCTTTCTGAATAAAGATGATCAAACTGTTTTATATGGGTATGGATAGTAAAAAAAAAATATGTTTCTCTTGCCTTGGAAGAGATGTGTTCAGAAGACATCACTGGGAAATTAAAAATGGCTTCAGGAGCAATGGAGAAAAGGGTGTGCTATAAATCAGATTTTCTCACTTGTGTCTCTCCAGCAGTGCTGGACTTCAACTCCTCAAATCCCCAGGGCAGTTCCTGCCTAAGAGTTTAGGAATAACCCATATTGAAGTCTGGAGAACACTCTGCTGGGATGAACCCGCGAGATTAAAAACAAATCTGGAAATAACACTGTGTTTTTAGAGCAATGTTTCTCAACCCTGGCAATTCTTAAGAAATGTGGACTTCAACTCCCAGAATTCCCCAGCCAGCCTTGCTGGCTGGGGAATTCTGGGAGTTGAAGTCCGCAAGTCTTAAATTTTCCCACGGTTGAGAAATTTTGTTTCAGAGAGCTGAAGGGTGCCATTTATTTTATGCATTTTAAGAGTTAACGATCCCCCTTTTCTTTATTTATTTGGTGCTTCTGAGCTTCCCATTTGCAAAGCACCCCAAAGAGTCTTTGAACATCATAAAAACAATGCAACAATGGCAGTGTAGAACCAGAATAATAACACAAATCAAGAAAACATTGTATTTCCAAGACAACCCATGACCATTTCCCCTTTCTCTTGAGTTTTTCAAATTCTTTTTATTTATTTATTTAAAAAAGTTTTTATTGATTTTTTTCATACAGTTCAAAAGTACTTGTTCGACAAACGTGTTGTCTGAGTTTATCATTCACTAATACAAATTGGATTCCTAATCCCTTATTCTTTTCTCCAGACACTGATAAAATAAGTCCCAAGTTTGAAAGTATTCTGTTTCTTCTTTTTCTTTCAACCTCAAAGTAAGTCTGTCCATTTCCGCACAGTCTAGTATTTTTTTAATTATTTCTTCCTCTGGTGGTATTTCTTCATTTTTCCAATATCGTACGGATATGATTCTTGCTGCTGTTATCACCTGTAAAATCAAATATGTACTTTGTTTAGCAAGCTTTTCTGGCATTATACCTAATAAAAAAAAAGATCAGGTTTAAAATCTACATGTTTTCCCAACATCTTTTTTAGCCAAGTATGTATTTTTGTCTAATATCTCTTTGCTTTAACACATGTCCACCATACATGGTAATAAGTACCTGACTTATGTTTACATTTCCAACATCTATCTGACATATTGTTAAGCATTTTTGCTAATCTTGCTGGTGACAAGTGCCATCTATAAAACATTTTATATAAGTTTTCTTTGTAAGAGGTTGACATTGTCAATTTATAATTTCTTTCCCACAAGTTTTGCCATTTTTCTAAATCTATATTATATCCAAAAAAATTTGCCCATGTTATCATTGTATCTTTTACTTGTTCATTTTCCATTTTCAAATTCAGTAAAAAGTTATACATTTTCTTAATTCATTTCTCATCAGAGGTTAATAAAACCTGGTCAAACAAGGTCTGCTCTTTGTAAAATCCGTCCAATTTAACATCTTTATCATATCTCACTTGCATTTGTAAATATGCCCACCATGATAAATCAGTACCCTGATTTTCCATCTCTTGTTTAGATTTTAAATTTCCTTCAGAATTTAGAATATTTTTATATGTCCATATTTTTTCAAAACTAACTAAATTTGGATGTACAAATGCTTCCATTGTTGAAAGCCATCCTGGAATTTTCAAGTATATTTTACATTTTATTTTTTCCCATGTTAGTAATAGTGCATTTCTAATGTAGTAGTTTTGAAAATATTTATGAATTTTGTTTTTCTCATACCATAAGAAAGCATGCCACCCGAGTTGTAAGTCATGTCCCTCCAAATACAACAACCTTTTATTTCTAAGAGTTATCCATTCTTTTACCCATGTTAATACTGATGCTTGATAACATAAAACCCACTCTGGCAGGCCAAAACTTCCATTTTCCTTAGCTTCCTGTAACATTTTCAATTTAATTCTAGTTTCCTTGCCAAATAAATTTCAAAATTAGGGAATTTAAGTCTTCAAAAAATAAATGTCTCCAGTTTTATAGGTATTGTTTGGAATAAAAACAATATTTTTGGTAATATATTCATTTCACTGTAGCAATTCTTCCTAGCATCGACAGTTGCAAGTTTTTCCATTTTTCCAAGTCAAGTTTTATTTGATCCAGTAATTTTATATAGTTATCTTCTTTTATCGTTGAACATCTTGCTGTCAGGTATATTCCCAAGTATTTAACCTTTTTGACTATTTGTAATTCTGTTTTCTCTGACATTTGTTTTTTTTTTTACCTGTAAGATTTTTGACTATCACTTTAGTTTTTTCTCTGTTAATTTTCAATCCTGCTATCTCTCCAAACTGTTCTATCTTTTCCAATAATTTAGGAACCATCTCTAAAGGTTCCTTTAGGATGAATACCAGGTCATCTACAAATTTATAAGTTTCACCTTTTATTTCTAGTCCTTTAATTTCTGGATTGTCTAATATTTCTATTTAAAACTTCCAAAGTTAAAATAAACAACAATGGAGATAGTGGACATCCTTGTCTTGTGCCTTTTCTGATGTCGAAGTTCTCTGTATAATTTCCATTTACAATCACTTTTGCTGTTTGTTTGTGATATATTGTTTCAATCATATTTATAAAATTTTGTCTGAAGTCCATTTTTAAAAAAAATGTTGAGTCATAAATTGCCAGGAAACATTATCAAATGCCTTTTAAACATCTAGAAATATGAGTGCCAGTTGTTTCCCTGGATGCATTTTATAATATTCTAATATGACATTATTAGCATTATCAGCACCAGCCAATACAATCCTAATTTGAAGGGCAATGTAGGGTTGATGTGTGGTTAATGCCTTCCACGTGACTTGGATGACCGTGTACATGAATTCCATCCAACATGGTTGAGCTTGTGTTGATCAGAAGGATCATCCAGTACATTTGGAGAGGACTAGATTGGCCGAACTTGGATCAACACAATGGACCCAGGAGGTGGTGAATACAGTTTCAGGTTCTCCAGTCCAGCATGAAGGAGATTGCAGCATCTTAGGGGCACCGGGGTGGGGGTGGGGTGGTGGAGTTCAGGACTGTCTATGGGAGTGTGTCGGAATAAAAAAAAATGAAGATGATGTTCATGGCCATTTGAACAATGTGCCACCTTTTATTTGGACATGTGTTACTTGTGCACCTAAAAATGGGATGCGACTTTGGTTGGGTGATGATGGCTACCCTTTTTGTCTACTTTGATCCATTCAACCCATCTCACCTTTGGACGCCCCCGATAAAGTAAAGACAGAACTGAGGCAGAACATAAGCAGCCCCTTGAGTTCCTACAGCAAAGGATAGGATGAAAAGGAGGGTGAAGAATTAAAATTGAAGAGCAAGCTTAGTAGGCTAGAGCAGAGGAAACTTACCAAGAGTTTTGTTTTATTTTATTTTATTATTATTTTATTTTATTTTATTTTATTATTTTATTTTGTTACAGTACTTTAAATTATTATAGCTACAGGTAATCCTCAAGTTACAATTGATTTAGTGACTGAAGTTACAATGGCAGTGAAAAAAGTGACTTATGACCATTTTTCACACTTAATGACCGTTGCAGCATCCCCACGTGATCAAAATTCAGACGCTTCCCAACTGACTCATATTTATGACGGTTGCACTGTCCTGAGGAATATGTGATCGCCTTTTGGGAACTTCTGACAACCAACGCCAATGGGGAAGCCAGATTCACTTAACAACCATGTTATTAACTGAACAACTGCAATGATTCACTTAACGATGGCAAGAAAGGTCGTAAACTAGGGCAAAACTTTACTTAACAAATGTCTTATTTAGCAACACAAATTTTGGGCTGATTTATGGTCATAAGATGAGGACTACCTGTACATGACATTACATTATTTTTTTTCTTCAATTTCTATAGCCACCCATCTCAGTCAATGACTCTGGTTGATTACAATTGCTTTAAAGATGTTGATAAGTCCCAGTCTGCCAGGGATTCATTCATTCATTCATTTATATTTATACTATACATCATATTGATATTCCCCTACAACAAAAGTCTTCAAACTTGGTCACTTTAAGACTTGTGGACTTCAACTCCCAGAATTCCTCAGCCAGCCCTGGGTGTTGAAGTCTACAAGTCTTAAAGTTGCCAAGTTTGAAGAACCCTGCCCTACAATGATATGCAGGCTCTCAACATTCAGTCAACTGGATTGAATTTCTTTGAGAAAAATCCAGAAATTCGATCAGGGTTTTAGGCATCTCAACAAGGCTTGGGTAAATGGGCTAAAGATGAGTTGTTGCCTCCCATCATGATCATTACAATTAGTTGTTCCCTTTCTTCTTAGGGAGTGCTGATATTCAGAATGAGCCCTACCAGAAATTATACTCCAAGCCAATGTATTCTATTGTGATGGCATCTGATGCTGCTTGTGATAATATGTACTTTTTGCATAATGGCATCTAAATATAAGTGGTCAGACTAGAATAACCTCAACCCAGCCTGTAATCACCCAGTCTCCATTTCTGATTTCTCATGAAGGACTCGTTGTTAGCAATGAGATCCTGATTATGATCCCAAAATCAGGAATTCCAAATTATTTGAAAATGCTCCTCTTTCTTTTATCCATTTACAGCAGGGGTCTTCAAACTTGGCCCTTTTATGAATTGTGGACTTCAACACCCAGAATTCCTCAGCCAGCGTGCCTGGCTGAGGAATTCTGAGAGTTGAAGTCCACAAGTCATAAAAGGGCCAGGTTTGAAGACCCCTGATTTACAGCATGGGTGGTCAATCAATGAAATCTGTGACTCTGGATTTAATTTCATTTGAACCAATCATTCCCCATTGAAAACATGCTGCAGGGAGGTCCTCCATTTGCAACAGTTGTTTAGTGACTATTCAAAATTACATCAGCACTGAAAAAAGTGATTTAGGGGGTCAAAAAGTGAATGGGGGAGGGTCAACCTATTCTCCAAAACACCTGAAGGCAGGACAAGAAGTAACAGATGGAAACTAATCAAGGAGAGAAGCAATCTAGAACTAAGGAGAAATTTCCTGAAAGAAAAATTAATCAGCAGAACGACTTGCCTCCAGAAGTTGTGAATGCTCCAACACTGGATGTTTTTAAGAAAAGATTTGACAACCATTTGTCTGAAATGGTATAGGGTATCCTGCTTGAGCAGGATTGGACTAGAAGACCTCCAAGGTCTCTTCCAACTGTTATTTTTTCCATTCTGTTATGACTGTTTTTCATGCTTACGACTGTTGCACAGTCATGCGATCAAAATTGGGACACTTGGCAACTTATATTTACGACATTGTCTGCAAAAGGGTGCTAAATGTCTAAGGATCTGATGAACAGCAAACCTGAATAAATAGAATTCAGGCTTTGTTCTCCCTCCATCCCCAAAGTCTTCCCATATAATCCTATTTATATAAAGGCATAACTACTGAAAAACTACCTGTGTCTTCAGATTAAACCCAAGGCTGTAAGGAGGTGAGTTTATCTCTTAGATAACTTTGAAATGCAAGCTATACTTAAGCTATCTTAGAGGAAGCAATGTCCTTGAGTAGGCAAACCCAACAAGCAATCTTCCTTCTAAGATAGCTCTTGTTAACCCTGCATAGCCTATAAAAGAGAGGATAAATATTTCAAAAAGAAAGAAAAGAGGGAACAGGGTTTCCAAGCAGGAGACTTAAGACTGTCCAGCCACTCTGGATGCTAGGAGTCTGGAGCCCTTTAAATGAGCTAGACTTCATTTCCCAGAATTCCTAGCTGGCACTGATTTTGGAAATTGAAATCCAGCTTTCCTGGAGGGCATTAAGTAAAGGAAGGCTGATGAAAAGGTTCTTTATATAGTCATAGCAGTAAAAGGGCCTCTAAAATATTTTAAATGACATTTTATATTTCCATCAGCCAACATGTCTTTAAGCAGCTGTTTTGGTGGTTTAAAAAATCACAGTAGGGCAGGCCCAGAAAGCAGGCAACATACCAAGATAAATTTATATTTATATATCTTTCCCTCTGAAATGTAACAAGGCACTTGGCTCGACAACAATAAATTGTGCCATAAAAAAAATTACAAAGCAATAAACGCCACTCAAGTTAAAATTAAAAACACACACTAAAAACAGCAGCCCTGAGAACATGATTGTTTCTTCTTCTTCTTTTTAAATAAAAACTGCAGGGAAAGAGGAAAAAGATCAGAAACCAGATAGCTGGAGAAACGATCAAATAATCATTTTATGTCATCCAAAAGGTTTCCTAGAGAGAAAAATTTGCTTAATGTCTTAATGCCTAGAGGTCTCCCTGGAAAAAAACTGCACAATTAGTACAAGACAGTGAAAATGTTTAATTTTAAATGCAGCATCCTTTTTATTATCTTCACACAGGACACCCAGCAGGGAAGGAAGGCAAATAACCAGGCTTTTATCAGTCTTTTGAAACATGCCAAAAAAATAATAGGCATCAAGTCCTCCTGATGTGACACTGGAAACACATGCTTGTTTGATCTGGTGCAAACAGTAATCAAGAACAGTATTGGAGAGCAATTTTGCAATCATTTTGGTACCTTGCACATCGGGAGATCCAGTTAGACTACCGCACTTTGCAGCCATGTTATTTTTGAGGCTATTTTAAGGATGAGAAATAAACTAATCATTATTAGTCATTGCATCTCTGCACTGGGTGTGATTCAATCATGCAGTGGATCCCATATCTGAGATCCCAAGAAATTTTTGCCAATTTTAGAGATGCTTAGCCCAGTAAATTTAGGTAATGTCTACTCCGGGGGTCTTCAAACTTGGCCCTTTTATGACTTGTGGATTTCCAACTCCCAGAATTCCTCAGCCAGCGTGCCTGGCTGAGGAATTCTGGGAGTTGAAGTCCACAAGTCATAAAAGGGCCAGGTTTGAAGACCCCTGGTCTAATCCAAAGAAATAGTGGATGGGTTTTCAGTGGTTGTATATCTTCTTGTCCTCTTAATCTTCAAAATCAAGCGAGAGATACATGTCTTCTGCTTGGATTCAGCTGAAGCAGAGCTGAACTTTCTAGAGTTTGGGAACTCTGCCAGATTAAAATAGGAATAATTAAAGCTGGTCGCTTTTAGTATAGCTGTTTTTTCTATGATGTATATGTAGGCGGGTTTTCTTGGTAGACTATCATTTCAGCCAGGAGGAGCCCCATTAATAATAATAAAAATCTAATCGAGTAAGCGTGGCCGTTTGTGTATTAAGCAATGGGGTTCATTGATCTTATCAATTGGATAAGCTATGTTATGGGAGATATAGTACAAAAGGAAAGGTTAAACTGGGATTATAAACACGGAAGGAGCATTAATGCAAGATACAATTGACATGATAAGTGTGCTATTTTGGAAGGCAAAATCTATGTGCTGATTGGTTCAGCTATTGCAAACGTCAGGATTTGTTGGTCAATCTGACTACTGATGGTGCTTCTGAGGGACAACCTGAAGGTCTTGTAAAGTTCTCTGGAAGTCTTTCTCATTACCTCAGATACAGGAATGCTCCCTTTTACTGTTTTGGATTTTGCAATCTAGGCAGGATATGCATCCTCATTGGGGAAATGTGTTTCTGAATTAATTTCGTTGTGTCAAGGAGAACATACATGTGGGATTGCTTTTGTTTTGGCTGCCCAACTCTCTCTAGGAGTTTGCAGCCTCTTTGGTTTCTCATGTACTCATTAGAACATAGAATAACAGAGTTGGAAGGGACCTTGGAAGTCTTCTAGTCCAGGGGTCCCCAACGCCCAGGCCGTGGCAGGCCAACAACTGTCTGCACAAATAAACAAAGCCCCATCCGTGGGATGCAGGCAGCACACAAAACCACACACTCTCTGGTCCACGGAAAAACCTTTCTCCACAGAACTGGTTCCTGGTGCAAAAGGTTGGGGACCTAGTTCAACTCCCTGCCTGAATAGGAGACCCTATACCATTACAGACAAATGGTTGTCCAGTCTCTTCTTAAAAACCTCCAGTGATGAAGCACCCACAACTTCTGTAGGCAAGCCAATTCCACTGGTTAATTGTTCTCACCCTTAGGAAATTTCTTCTTAGTTCTAGGTTGCTCCTCTCCTTGATTAGTTTCCATCCATTGTTTCTTGTCTTGCCTCCTGGTGCTTTGAAAAATAGGTTGACCACCTCATCTTTGTGGTAGCCCCTCAAATATTGGGATACTGCTATCATGTCTCCCCTACTCCCCCTTTCCACTGGACTAGGCATACCCATTTCCTGCAACTGTTCTTTGTATATTTTAGCCTCCAGTGCCTTAATCATCCTACGGTAGTTGCTCTTCTCTCAGTAGTGGGATTTTTATATTGTGGTGACCCAAACCGAATGCAGTATTCTAAATGTGGTCTTTCTAAGGCATTATAAACCAGTACTAATACTTCACATGATCTTGATTCTACCCCTCTATTAATACAGCCTAGGATTACATTGACTTTTTTGGCTGCTGCTGCACATTGTTATCTCAAGGGATAATAAATTCTCCTCCCAAGAGGCTTTTTCATGAATGGTTCACTGTCCAGGGAGAATCCTGTTCCTGAGAATGATCAGATCGTTCCTAGTCAAAAGAAATTTGTAGGAAGGTGTCCGAGGTGGGATACTAGAATCACACCAACCAAGATGGCATAAGAGAGATTTAAGAGAATATTTGTAGCTCAGGATTGAACTGCAGGGTTCTTGGTACTCTCTGAGCTTGATGGCTTTCTTGCAGATGTTTCACTGGCAAACTAAATAACATCATCAGTGCACTGATGATGTTGTCTAGATTGGTAGTGAAACGTCTGCAAGAAAAGCGCCAAGCTCAGAGAGAATCAAGGACCCCAC
Organism: Protobothrops mucrosquamatus; assembly: GCF_001527695.2. Lineage (NCBI taxonomy): Eukaryota > Metazoa > Chordata > Lepidosauria > Squamata > Viperidae > Protobothrops > Protobothrops mucrosquamatus. The sequence goes on along the minus strand of NW_015390681.1, from coordinate 65,336 downwards.
ATGTGACAGATTTTCCCCAAGGTATCTTATATTTATCTATTTATTTATTTATCAAACAAAATTACAAATTTGAATGAACAGAACGAAAAAAACTAAAATATGACAGGGATGATAGGGACGTTAGTGCACTTACGGATGTCCCCTTGTTGTTGTTAGTTGCGAAGTCGTGTCCGACCCATCGCGGCCCCGTGGACAACGTTCCTCCAGGCCTTCCTGTCCTCTACCATCCATTTAAGCTCACTCCTACTGCTTCAGTGACTCCATCCAGCCACCTCATTCTCTGTTGTCCCCTTCTTCTCTTGCCCTCAGTCTTTCCCAGCATTAGGCTCTTCTCCAGTGAGTCCTTCCTTCTCATTAGGTGGCCAAAGTACTTGAGTTTCAACTTCAGGATCTGGCCTTCTAAAGAGCAGTCAGGGTTGATCTCCTCTAGGACTGACCGGTTTGATCGCCTTGCAGTCCAGGGGACTCGCTGGATTGTTCTCCAACACCATAGTTCAAAGGCCTCAATTCTTTGGCGCTCAGCCTTTCTTATGCCCCTTTAGGAACCTCTTAAATATGGGATGAGGTCCACACAGGTCAAGTTGGAATTAAAACTGTGAAGGTGTCCTTCAGATGTTTGCACTACAACTCCCATCAGAACCTAGCTGGAAAGGCAACAAAGCTGACAAGGATGGAGAAATTATACTGAGAAATTAACATCTAATGCGGTATGACTGTAGATCAGGGCTTTTCAACCAGTGGTATGGGTACCACCTGTGGTACATTGACACCTGGCAGGTGGCACGCGAGCATCCTAGAAAAGTGGTAGCGGGGGAGGGGAATGAGTTGAACCGGTGGCAGCACCACACAAGCCTGAGCGAGAGATGGCTGGAGCTGCAGGGCTGTCAGGGCTCAGTGGAAGCGCCAGGATCAGTGCCGCTTTCCAGCTGATTGGTGCTTCGGGGCTGTCAGGGCTCAGTGGAAGCACCAGGATCAGCGCCAGGCTCCAGCTGGAACTCAGCACTGATCCTGGCGCTTCCGCTGAGCCCAGAAGAAGCACCAATCAGCTGGAATGTTGCAGCATCTCCAGGGTCTTGTGATTTACATTCAGATGCTTGGCAACTGATTCATATTTATGACGGTCACAGTGTCCCAGGGTCATGGAAGTGACCAAAACCTGCTGCAACCACCCAGCAGACGGGGGGAATAAAAACTAAACACCCCCCCACCCCACCCCCACTGCTAATCCTCAACAGAAATGCTCGGCTGTGGCTTAGGGGGCACTTTTTTCAGTGCCATTGTAACTTCGAACAGTCACTAAGCGAACTGTTGTAAGTCGAGGACTACCTGTACTTTATCACTTTTTTCCTTTTTTTTTTTTTTGGGTTATCACATTTTTGACACCTTGCTAGGCGAGTGGTGGTACTCGGATGTTGCCTTATCCTAAAAGTGGTACAATGGGTGAAAAGGTTGAAAAGCCCTGCTGTAGAGGATAAACTCCTGAGAGCCAGTTTGGTGCAATGGTTAAAAGCACCAGGCTAGAAAATGGGAGACTGTGAGTTCTAGGTTTGCCTTTGGTATAAAGCCAGCTGGGTGACCTTATGACCATCACTCTGCCTCAGTTGTAGGAAGAAGGCAAAGGCAAACTACTTCTGAGATCTTTCAAGAAAACTACAAGGACTTGTCCAGGCAGTCACCAGGAATCCACAACACAAAAGCACACGTGAACAAACGCACACTCATTTTCATGCCTTCCAAATCCGTGCCAGAATCAGGCTTCTTCTTTAAAAACATTTGTTTATGCAGTAAACGCTTTTTCCTTTCACATCATCTCGAAAGCACTCAAGGAGAATCAATTTCCTCCTATATCAATTTATAGATATTGATGCCATATTTATAGATATTGACTAGGCACAGGTTGGCAGTGGTTTTCTGCCTGCTTTTTCGGCAGGGGAAGGAGCTGGTTAAAACAGGGCTTTTCAACCTTTTCACCCATTGTACCACTTTTAGGATATGGCAACATCCGAGTACCACCAGTCGCCTAGCAAGGTGTCAAAAAATGACCAAAAGAAAAAAAGAAAAAAAGTGATGAAGTACAGGTAGTCCTCAATTTACAACAGTTCGCTTAGTGACTGTTCGAAGTTACAATGGCACTGAAAAAAGTGCCCCCTAAGCCATAGCTGAGCAAGACACCTGCCTGCCCACCCGGCGGCGCTCTTCCTCCTGTCCGAGGTTTTCATTGTTGTGAGCATTTCTGTTGAGGATTGGCAGTGGGGGTGGGGTGGGAGAGTGTTTGGTTTTTATTCCCCCTGTCTGCTGGGTGGTTGCAGCAGGTTTTGGTCACTTCACATGATCCTGGGACACTGTGACCGTCATAAATATGAATCAGTTCCCAAGCATCTGAATGTAAATCACAAGACCCTGGAGATGCTGCAACATTCCAGCTGAGCGGCACGTCTTCTGGGCTCAGCAGAAGTACAAGGATCACCGCTGAGTTTCAGCTGGAGCCTGGCGCTGATCCTGGCACTTCCGCTGAGCCCTGACAGTCCCGAAGAAACGCTGATCCTGGTGCTTCCGCTGAGCCCTGACAGCCCTGCAGCTCCAGCCGTCTCTCGCTCAGGATTGTGCGGTGCTGCCACCGGTTCAGCTCATTCCCCTCCCCCGCTACCACTTTTCTAGGATGGTCACGTACCACCTGCCAGGTGCCAATGTACCACAGGTGGTACCCGTACCACTGGTTGAAAAGCCCTGGGTTAAAAAAAGGGATATAATAGGATATTGAAACTGGAATTCAGAAGGGATCTGCTTTTAAAATTTAAAAGCTCTGCTCTTAAGTCACAATATCTCTCACTTCTATTCCACTTCACCCCTGCTTCTTCATCTAGATTTTAGGGAGTTTTAATTTGGTCATATTCCTCCACCCTTCATGTGCTCTTGGGATTTTCTTGCAGGTCCTATGGATTATGTGAAAGAGATCTAAAATATATCAGTTGTCTACTTGGATATATACTGGGCATATAGTCTCACACATCAAAATCCCAAAAGGCAATTAATTGTACAAAATGCAGCCGTCAACTTGTTGCAAATGGTTTACAAGAAATAAAGCTTCCTTTGCTCCGTTCGCTCTTCTCAGTTTGAATATGTGTGTGTGTGTGTGTGTTAGTGTGTGTGTCCACACACATGCGCAGCCTTGACTGGTTAGTTGCTAGGAGACCAGTATTGCAGAACTGGAAAGCTACAATGCAGACAACCTTCGAGAAACACAGGGATGGAAAGAACGGAAAGAATCAAGAAAGAAGATTAACGGGGCAAGCTTGGGTATGTCTAGTTTAATGAAGAGAAGGACGAGGGGGAACATGATAGCAGTTTTCCAGTATCTCGGGTTGCCACAAAGAAGAGGGAGTCAAGCTATTCTCCAAAGCACCTGAAGGCAGGACAAGAAGCAATGGATGGAAACTAACCAAGGAGAGAGAAGCAATCTAGAACTAAGGAGAAATTTCCTGACAGTTAGAACAATTAACCAGTGGAACAACCTGCCTCCAGAAGCGGTGAATGCTCCAACACTGGAGGTTTTTAAGAAGAGACTGGACAGCCATTTGTCTGAAATGGTATAGGGTTTCCTGCCTGAGCAGGGGGTTGGACTAGATGACCTCCAAGNTTATTATTATTATTATTATTATTATTATTATTATTATTATTATTATTATTATTATTATTATTATTATTATTATTATCTGTTTAAATAAGCCACTTGTTTAAGTATATCTAGACTTTCCAAGCATCTAATATATGCATTTTTTTGCAAGTCACACAACAACCCTGCACAGCAGACCAGGTTTGTTAGCTCTTACCAGAGGGAAGAGGGGGGAAGTACAGGGATAATACTGCCGACTTATTGCCTGATTAACCTGTCTGGCACTTTCCAGATGTGTAATGACTACATCTGCGACCATTCTGTGACCAGATTGTTATTGACATTTTTGACTATGGCAGGCGGCAGTTGCCAATTTCCTCATGTCTTTATTTTATTCTTGCAAGCCCCCTGCACAGTAGACTAAATTGGATAATGAGTTTGCGTAGCCCTAACTACAAGCTTAAAGGTCTCCCATCTCCTGGCTTTTAAATGTATTAGACTTCAACTCCCATAAATCCTTAGGCCAGGGGTCTGCAACCTTGACAACTTTAAGACTTGCGGACTTCAGCTCCCAGAATTCCTCAGCCAGCTATACTGGCTGAGGAATTCTGGGAGTTGAAGTCCACAAGTCTTAAGGTTGTCAAGGTTGCAGACCCCTGCCTTAGGCCCGTGTTTATTGCATCAACATTCAAGATCCTATTTCTTTCAAAGCCAGGACTGTGCTGAAGCATTATATAGTTGTGAAATTCGTGAATTAAGCTATATATCTAATGTCCTGCTGAGATGATGATGATGATGATGATGATGATGAGGAGGAGGAGGAGGAGGAGGAGGAGGAGGAGAAGATGATGTTGTTGATAACAATGAGGATGATTTTGGAGAGGGAGGGAAGTTGTGCGAATTGTCAGCATGGAGAGCCAAGCCTGGATTGAAAATTATGGGGGGGCTATGAGCAAAACAATTTCTGATGCTTTTAGTCAATAAAACTACTTAACTGTTCTTTTAATGTTACATCAAAGAATAATATAATTGCAAGGCTTACTGTCAAATGGAATGTATTATTAGACTGGAGGAACTTTAGACTGATTTGATTTAATCACCAAATCAAACTGACTCTCTGATAACATTGTTTCAGTTTTTATTCAGAAAACTTAACTGACCCAAGTTAGTGCTTTGATTTCCCCAAGCCAATGTTTCTCAAACTGGCTAGGGATTTCTGGGAATCGAAGTCCAGGCATCGTAAAGTTGCTGAACTTAAGAAACCCTGTCCTAAGTAATTTAAACAGCTGAAAAAGAGCATATCCACACATCCCTATGAACGTGGTGAGATGCGGATCCTAAGATACTATCTTCACTTAATCACTTGTAGACCAGCTTTGCAAAAAAAAAAGGCAAAGTGGCTAAGAATGAAAAGGATTAAAACTATTTCACCAGAGATGCATGTTCTAAACAGTGATATATATATATATATAATTTTTAATGTACAATAGGGAATTGTCTAAGTAGTGCAAAGGGTTGATTGAGTGACTCAACCATTTACATGGTTGAATAAATTCCTCTGCAAAAAAAAAAAAAAAAAAAAAAATGCCCAGCCATTCTAGCAATCTTGAGACCTTTTTGGAATCACAACAAGCAATGCAAGGCCCAGTGAATTTGTCTTCCTTGGGGAAATTTATATCTATTATTTCTTGGGGAATTGACTATTCCCTTTCCCTGTACATAACACTTCAGATCATGAGAGATAGTTAATAATAATAATAATAATAATAATAATAATAATAATAATAATAATAATAATAATAATAATAATAATAATAATAATAATAATAATAAAGTTGGAAGGGACCTTAGAAGTCATCTAGTCCAACCCCCTGCTCAGGCAGGAAGCCCTATACCATTTCGGACAAATGGCTGTCCAGTCTCTTCTTAAAAACTTCCAGTGTTGGAGCATTCGCCGCTTCTGGAGGCAGGTTGTTCCACTGGTTAATTGTTCTAACTGTCAGGAAGTTTCTCCTTAGTTCTAGGTTGCTTCTCTCCTTGATTAGTTTCCATCCGTTGCTTCTTGTCCTGCGTTCAGGCGCTTTGGAGAGTAGCTTGACTCCCTCTTCTTTATGGCAGCCCCTGAGATATTGGAACACTGCTATCCTGTCCCCCCTCGTCCTTCTCTTCATTAAACTAGACACACCCAATTCCAGCGACCGTTCCTTATATGTTTTAGAGATTAGCCGTTAGGGTTTCTTCCAGTTGCCCATGACAGATGGGATTCTGGGAATTGTAGTCTAATTTATTCAGAAAAGAAGCAGTTATGGAATTTATATTCAAGTACTCAGGACTCTGGCTCAATCTGCTGTCAACCATAGAAGTTCATTGAGTGATGGGGGCAGACACTACTGCTCACCCCAATGTATCTCAAAGGAAAGTGATAACTAGGGAACTAGTTGATTTGATGGAGTCCTTATATATTATGTTTGAGAATTGCTGGAGAACTGATGTTTTCCTGGATTTCAAAAATGGAAGAAAAGAAAATCTCGCAAAATATAGTCCAATCCGTTTGACATTGCTGATTGGGAAGATTCTAGAGCAGATGAGAAACTGATTTCCAAACACCTTGAAAACAATGTCAGCAGGGGCTTGTTATCAGATCCTGCCAGACTGGTCTTAATTAAATTTTTGACTGAATAAGTTCCTTAATAGATTGTGGGAAAGCTGCAGACATACTATATCTTGCTTCAGCAAAACATTTGATGAAGTACATCATGACTTAGTGATTAGAAAGCTATTTGAGTGTGGCTAGAAGGCCATAACAATCAAACTAGTCTCTGTTTACTTCAATTTTCTAAAAACAAAAGTGTCCTTTGATTTTGGCCTTAAGTGATTCTTTTGATGTGTTATCTCACTAAAAGTGCTATCTGCCAGACCTTTGCAAAGTACCTTTGGATGGGGAACTTGGTTCCTCTTATAGATTGGGATACCTGATACTAGGGTAGTAATAAGCAACAGTACCCTGTAATTAGGAAGAAACAATGCTAGTCAAACAGTCCTAATGGAAAAAATGTTCTTCTCTGCTTTAGTATGAAACTTACAACTGCCTCCACAGCTGGTGAGGAAGTTGGCAAACAGAATTATATTGTAACAGGGAATGGAATGGAAAGGAAAGGAAAGGAAAGGAAAGGAAAGGAAAGGGAAGAGGAGAGGAGAGGAGAGGAGAGGGGAGGGGAGGGGAGGGGAAAGAAAGGGAAAGGGAGAGAGGAGAAGGGGAGGAGAGGGAAGGGAAGGAAAAGGAAAGGAAAGGGATTGAAGCAGTTGACTGAGTAAACATAGAAAAGGAAGAACATGGATTTAATCTTGAACTTACATCTATTACTACATCTGTACCACGAGATGTACACCTACACACATAATTCCATGGTAATCATACTGTAAAACCGGAGTGATCTGAAAGGCGGCTCTTTGAATACTCTTTACTTAGTAAATATAGGTGCGAAGTACAGTTTACGTGGCCTTGAAACCCAGCTCCATTCACAGGGAGCTGAGATTCTTCCCCTTCTCCTCCCACCTTTTAATTTTCCAAAGGGTTATATAGCTGATGGCCTCCTGTTAATCTGTGATGTTTTAAAAGTAGCAACGTGTAAGTGAGCAAAGGCAATTAAAGCTTGGGGTAATGATCAACGCTGGGAAATGATTGGCATGGATTAAAGAGAATTTAAAGAATAATGGCTTGCAAACCAGCTGCACAAGCCTGAATGTTAAATACTTTGAAAATTAGATTGGAGGAAAGAAAGAAAGAAAGAAAAAAGAAAGAGAGAGAAAAAGGAAAGAGAAAGAAAGAAAGAAAGAAAGAAAGAA